>NW_006263613.1:25558-25784 GCF_000469605.1 Apis dorsata | reverse complement strand
GCCATTCGAATAATTAATAAATTGATATAAATAAATAGATTGAAAATATAAATTAATATTATTACAATACAATTACTATAATATATAGTAAATATATATTTCGATCTAAATATTAGTAATAAAAATCTGTATCTAAAAACAGTTTTTAGGATTTTATGATTTTTTTAATTATTATATAAAATAATCAGCTAATTTATAATTTTTAAAATATATTTATAATTTTATA
>NW_006263613.1:23557-25499 GCF_000469605.1 Apis dorsata | reverse complement strand
ATAATTTTTAAAATTTTCTTCGTTTCATTAGAATAAAAAATAGTATTATACAAGAGAATTTATTAGAGTTTTTATTTACAGTAATAATTTGTAAAATTTCAATAATAATAATTTTATTTTATAAAAGAAACAATTAATAATAATTATATAATATAATAAAATAATTTTTATGTAATATATTATACAATTATTAATCTTCTTATACTATATATAATTTAATTATTCAAGTATTTCGAACTATCAAAATATGTTCTGAATATGATGAATCTAGGGATATTAAATTCCATTTCAATATAATAGAATTAATTCAATTATTTTTATCACTATAACTTAAAAACAAGGCAAATGAAACATATATTTACTTGAACTTTTTTTATTGTTTTAGATAGATTCATGCATTGAGTGGCTTTTTGATACGATAGAATACTCTATATCAATAAATCTAAGCAACATACAAACTCTTGAAATACTCTATGTTTGTAAAAAAATGCTTCACGATCGAAATTGAGAAAAGATAGATATATAAATAGATAAAATAGAAGAGAAATAGAGAAAGACAAATATTCGATGAGAAAGAATTCGCCCGTTTACACTAAAGAAAAAAAATGCTACGTAGTTAAACGAAGCTACGTAGCTAGACGTTCGAAAAAATTATAATAGCACACAGAGAGCGTACAATGAAACTTACTTATTTCGTCTCGCTGACTGGAATAATTATAATAAAAGTTTTCAGAAAGAAAAGAAGAATAAAAATAATGATATCACCGTCTAAATGACTGCCAGTGCTATTGCGATCAAAAAGGATATGGATTAGTGATAAGTGCCAGACACCAGTTGCGCGGCCGTGTATTCTGGTCGAGATATCGCAATGCAACCGGCACGAAACCAGGATAAGATAACTCGTCACCATTCACATCATCTACTCCATCGTCCTCTTCATTTTCATCTTCCTCTTCATCTTCTTGGTCTTCGTCATTCTCGTCATCATCATCATCTTCGTTATTATCCTCATCCTCCTCTTCCTCCACGTTTTGTTCAATACGTCTATTGGTCGACTGGCCGCCTCCATCTTCATCCTCGTCATCTTCGAGATCACTAAGTTCGGCAACATCACTGTCGGAACCTTGTTCTCCATTTCCTGATCCGACAGCTTTACTAGCCGGACGATACCGATATCCTTGGGGATAATGCAACGACATGCTTCCCGTCTTAGATCTCGTCCCAAACGCAAGGATGACGAATCCTTGAAAAGCGTTCAGCAGCAGCTTATCACGAGGATGGCCTGAGATTTCCGAATAGATTTACTGAAAGATTTATCACAGGAAAGATTATTCCTGAGTGTTTGCGACAAAATAGACGTCGCTGCTCCAAATGATGTGATCAGGTGGACAGATAAGAACGACATCGAGGATTCGTAAATTCGATTAGTTGTTCGATTATTTTATCACGGTCCAGATATTACGAACAATATGAACATGTTTCTCGTACGTTCTACCGGTAGAAACATATACAGTACTTTCGGTTACAAAAGTCTCGGAATCGAAAAAGCTGCCATACATCCACTGACCGCATTTTACTTCGAAATAACGATAGTAGTCAAATCCAGGTGCGTAACAATATGCCTCGCGATGCGCTTGCCCGGTTTCTCTCACCTGCAATTCTCTCACCTTCGGGTATCCTCTCGTACGGAGATCGACTCATTTGCTATCAAGCAAGAGCTATCACTCATGAGCTATCATTCTAAATCATGGAATACGATTGTCGAATAATAACGGTAAGGAAAAGTTTAATTTTGATGATAATGTCGAAACATCGAGGAACAAACAACAGAAAATGAGGATAGAACATCTGCCGTGTAAAACGTGTGAAATTCGTTCCTAGAGAGACACTTTTGGCAGCAAGATGGAAAGGCAAAGCGCGTGAGTGGCGCGTGGTATGTCGC
>NW_006263613.1:18811-22975 GCF_000469605.1 Apis dorsata | reverse complement strand
ACTATAAGACCCACAACCCAAACTATTCACGAACGTGCGCGTCGACGGTGCCCGGCGCAGCGTCGACCGGTGACTGAAAAAAATGTCGAACATCCTTGTCGACGAAATGGAACGCATGCGCGACCCTTCCATCTAGGTGCCCCTCGCTCATCCATTTCATGACCTTCTGCTCCTCCCTCGAGAAGATCAGTAGATTCTCCTACTCTTCTTCATCTTCCTTTTCTTCTCTCTTTTATTTTCTTTCTTCATTCGCGTGAATTCTCTATAATCATAGATATATATTCAAACTATAAGAAGAAAGGAAGAGATAATCAGAAATAAGTAAGCAAGAAAGCAAACTAATCTTATAGCTCTTCTTGGGATCTTGTCGCTTTCGTTTTTTATTGCCAATGAAGTGCCACGCATGCTTTCTTTTCTCTTCCTTTTGAGACATACATATACAATACATAATATACAATACATATATTTCAATTTAGTAATCAATATATATATACAAATACATATATATACATATGTTATGTATGAAACTCGTTTAAATTATTGAACGCAATAAGTAATAAACAATAAAATTTATTATTTATTATGAATTTTATTTTTTTTTTTTATGTAAAGAAATATTTTGATAAATTATTTTTAATTATGATTTTTAAGATTTAATAAAAAAAATCTGAAATAATATTAATGTTAGTTATACATTCAAATTTCATTATATTTAAAAATAATATTTATCTCTATTTGTATACATATATATATACATATATTTTTCTATTTTATCTCATTATTTATTTGTAAGACAAATAAAATATATGTATATATTAAATCTTTTAAGATTAAATTTCTGATTCTTTTCATTTCAGCTTCCTTCCCGCTTTCTTCTCTTAGAGTCTTTTTCAATCTCTCTCTTCCTCTAGTAGTTTATATATGTGTCTATTTTCAGTTGGAATTCAACACGAGATTTTGCGGTAGAGACCGTATTATATATCGCTTCTAATAAAAGTCCATTAATCACGAATCAATATAAAAAAACAAATTATATTACTTTTTGTAAAACAATTATTTGTTTTTTTGCAAATATGGCATTATATTTACGATTAAATAAATAAAATACAAAAATCAAAAATAATAGCACATAATTTTACACATTCACTTTATTAAAACAAAAATCATTTACAAGTATTTTCAACAAATAAAACTATGTTTATTAATAACATATTGAAAAATATTGATATCAATTGATATTGAAAAATATGATACAATATATGATTTAAGATTTGAAATTTTATTATTTTGCTATTTTTATAATTTATAATCTCATGTAAAGATAAAATCATTTCTATTATTGAATATAATTATTAATTAGTAATAATTAAAATATTTTTTTTATTACTGTTCATCTAGCAATATTGCTAATTGTTCAGAATTTGTAACAGGTAAAGAACACGTACAATGTTTGCATATATAAGCTGTTGTTCGATTATTCACAGGCTTCATATTTCTGAAATGTTCATTTTTACGAAATAATATGCTATTTGTTTTATCATGATCAATTAAGAAAAGTATCCTTCCTGGTATTAAACGTTTATATATAACGCTAAGTAAATCATCAGTATCCTTGGCATTCCGTTTACCAACCACATAAATCTAAAATACGAAATTTACGCAAAATTTCATTTCAAAAATTTATCAAATTTCTGAAAATAGTTAGCATGCTCAATATAAGTTTTTTACACATACCTGTGTTGCATCATCATGATAACGTATAAGAGCCGATACTAGCTGTGGAATTGAAACAGGTCTTTTAATTAGTAAATGTCTAAATATTCCAAAAAGACGCACAGCTTTATCCTTAAGTTCACTACGTCCCAAATAATCTGCCAATCTTAATAAATTTTCAGCAGCAATTGAGTTACCGGATGGTTCTGCTCCGTCACAGGCTATACATAAGATTATAAATCTTAAAATACATGTATATCCGATCTTTCTCTTTCATTCATGTTGCAAGCTAATATTAAACCATAATCAACAATCGTAACCATAACTGTCACTAATCTGATGAATTTAATAACTAAACATAATGAAACTGAATAAATCTGCTATAAATATTTAAATATGCTTATTTCTACTGTAGAATATTGATTTTTTTAATTTCATAGTATAATATAATATTGAATTATTACGCATAATTACATATAATATAAAATTATAAAAATTTTAATTATCAATTCAAAAATATCTTCAAAATATATTTAAAAATACCTTCCTTAAGTCTGAGAATTATACTAGGATCATTCGATGTTGTCGAAAAATATCCACCATTTGTTTCATCCCAAAAAAATTGATCTTGAAGATCTTGTAATTTCTCAGCAAATTCGAGCCATTCTTCATTTAAATCAGATTCATATAAATCTAACAATCCTTTTATCACAAATGCATAATCATCTAAAAAACCTGGTATAGGTGTACTCCTAAACATAAAATATCAAAATCTATATTATGTATTATATAATTTAATAATAATAACAATATTCTTACATTTGTGTAATTATATTTTTTTCGTCGCGATAACAACTATGGAGTAATATATTTTTTGTTTTATCAAAAAGATGTCGTTTAATAAATTTTATAGCATCTACTGCATACTCAATATATTGTTTGTTATTTACAGCTATTCCTCCAAAAGCTAAACCACTAATCATGAGACCTAAATTCAGATTTCTTATTATTTAATAATCAGACTATTATGTATATATTAATATACTATATATCTAACTATATATGTAAATATATATTATAAATATATTGTTCATAAGTACCATTCCATGCTGTAATTATTTTATCATCTAAATGAGGTCTCGGCCTTGTAGATCTAGTTTTATATAAAATAGAACACGCTTCCATCAGATGCATTTTCACTTCTTCAACTGGAAGATTAAAATGCTTAGCTGTTTCTTCAATTTCATTATACATTATTAATACATTTTTTCCTTCAAGTTCTCCATGTGGATCCTAATAAATAAAAAATTAATCATATGAAATAAGAATCAAAATGTCTTTATAATTAATAAAAAAAAATTTTTTGTAAATAAATGTAATAGAATTTTTGTAGAAAAATATTTTAAATAAATATATATTTTTCTTTCTTTCAAATATTTTTCACAATAATTAAACTTCAAAAAAAAACTTTTAATTTATTTTATAAGAATATTAAAAAAATATTAATTGATTTTAAAGAATATAATATTTCAACAAAAAATTAAATAAATATAATATCATTATAGTAAATGTAATAGATATAGAAAATAACATATATAATAATTATATTATAGTTATATTATAAACATAATAATTAAAATAAATATAACAATAAAATATATATAATAATTATTATATTAATTTTTAATTAAATAGTTTACAATTATGTAATTAATTTTGATATTATATTGATATTATAAAGAAAATATGGTCTATCAATATATATCTTTGATGATATCTTTATTAATCTTAATGAGCTTGAAACATGTTATCGAAAGCATTATTTTGAATAACTTATTTCTTTACATATAATTTTAATCTAAGTTAATCTGAGTTAATCTGTTATATACAAAAATATTTTTCATATAAATAAACAAGTATATAATATTTATATATTCCTAAGACTGTTTTGAAAGTTTGATTTTAAAAACCAAAACGAATAAAAATTTTGGTATATAGAAATATTGTTTGAAATTTATTTAAAATTATTATTAGCAATTTAAATTATTAGTATTAGTTGAAGCAAGATGGCTTTATTTCTGTCTCATTTCATTTAACATAAACTTAAAATTCTTATAATTTAATAAATAAATCTTAATAGATATTTCTAAAATGACTGAATTTCTAAAATTATCTCACGAATATATTAACATTCATTCTAACATAATAATCATATAATAATCACTTCACAATCACTTATATCTAATTCAATTTGTATCATCTTATTGAAAAATCCTAATTTTTAAATTATCTTTTAATAAATTGTTATTATATTGAATTAAATAAAAATATAATCGCCTATGAGTGTGATAACAAATGATGTAATAACAAATAGCTTTTAATAAATTTAAACAATCGATGAATATTTACAATAACCAGCAATGAAATATAATTAATTTAAATTTTAAATAT
>NW_006263613.1:15519-18560 GCF_000469605.1 Apis dorsata | reverse complement strand
TATATATATATATATATGCGAAATATTTAAGCATATGATAAATCAACATTGAATTTTATTTAATGTATTAGATTAAAATATATGATAAATTATTAAATCAAATAAAATTTATATTATATTGTATTGTATATTTAAATTATTATGTTATATTTATGTATTATTTGTATATTAGATTTGCATTATATTTGAATTTAGTTTGAGTTAATTAATAATTTGAAAAAGTTTTTTTAAAATTTATAAGAATGTAGATTTTTTATATTATATTTTTATAAAATCATTGATATATGTATACATACATGATATGCAAAATTCAACCAATTATTTATAATATATATCAATATTAATATCAGTGATTATTTCATTTTTCAAATATGATATTTCATTTTTTTCAAGATCATTGATATCTAATCGTTACATAATATTCCTTTTTTAAATTGTTATATATCATAATAAAAAAAGTTTAAAAAAAATCTTGTTTAAATTCACGAATATATCAATAATATATCAATATATTCACTAAAAATATTTTTACGAAAATTAAAGCCATGGATAATGTATAAAAAAATATATTATATTATAACATTATAAAAATATATTATACAAAAAAGTGAAAATAATGTTTTTAACAATATATTTCAAGCTCATTAGAATCGATGAGAAAATAATACATTAATAGATTTATTATAAATTATAATAAACATACTTGATATGATTTTATATTTCCTAATTCCTTTACGTTGAAATGATGACAAAAAACATCAGAAAGCTTAATATGTTTTTCATCAGAAAGTAAAAGTTTTTTATTTAAAAGTGATTTAATTTCCATAGCAGTCCATACGTAAAAAGCACCTTCTTTCTTTGCAGATGCATCATATGTAGGATAAGAATCTGCATCTTCAGCACTATAAAACCCACCTTCCTAAAAAACATAAAATTAATAAGTAAATATAAACATATTTTAAAATAAAATAAAGATACCTTGTGTCGAAGATCTCTTATTACATACGTAGCAATATCATTCACAATTTCAGCAAAATAATTATTTTTAGTAGCAAGATATGCATCTGCATATGATTTCATTAATTGAGCTTGATCATATAACATCTTTTCAAAATGAGGAACATGCCATTCACCATCAGTAGCATATCTTGAAAATCCCTGATTAAAAATAATAAGCATTATTATAAATTAACTATCAATATAAAATATTTAAATAGTTTTAAATCCATAATTATAATAATCCAATCTAATAGTTAAAAAATAAAAAGTATAAGCACGAATATGTTTAAAAACTTGCAATCTTGTAAATATATATTTTAAAAAACAACATATTAATAAAAAATCTTGTAATTTTTTTTCTTATTTTTTAATATGATTTTAATAAAATAATATATTTTAATAAAAATAAAATACATTTTTAATAAAATCTAATAGATATATCCTCACTTAAGTATTTATTTTTACAGCTTCTTTTAAACTTATTTGAATTCAGTATTTATAGTTTATAATTGTTCAATTATGATGTTATTCATACAATTACAATTAAAATTATTATTTTTATATTTTACTAATAATTATCCAAATATTATTTTTTTATTATAATATCATAATTTTATATTAAGAGATAAACTTTACTGAATTAATATTAAATAATTTATAGATTATATATTTAAATTTATATATAAAAATATTTTAAATTAATATATACTTTAAATTAATAAATTTAATTAATTAAATCAAAATATTTAAGATTTCACTAATATAAAAAAAGATATATGTACTTAACAATTAATTTCTAAAATTAAAATTAAGTAAACTTTAATTTAAACTTTTAATTCATTTTTTGAGAGAAAATTCTTACCTGGCCTACATGATCATGAATTCCTCCATAAGACATTTTTTTTAAAGTATATACACACATATGTAAACAAAGTCGCGCAAGATCTCCATTGGGTTGACGTGCATACATATGAAATAAAAAGTTAAAATTTACTGGCTGTGGAAATTTTGGTGATTGCATATTATATGTAGAACCAAATCCACCAAATTTAGGTTCAAATTCATTTTCAAGTTGTTGAATACAAATTTCACTAGATTCTAAGGAAGGTATATCATGTAGCTATATAAAGAAATGATTGTTTATTAATAACATTTAAATATAACTCTATTATTAAAATCTTTACATAAAAATATATAAAAATTTATTATTCATTAATTTACCTTAGATGTATGTGGAATTTTAGAAATATTTTGTAAAATTTCAAGATTTGTAGAACCAGCTTCATTAATTTTAGTTTTGGATTGATTCCACTACAAAAAATAAATAAAAAAATTAATTTTATCATAATATAATAATATAGAAATTTAAATTAGAAATTTAATAAAGAAATTAAAATTTATTTAAATGAATGAATTAATAAATATATTAGTTGTTTTTAAAAAATATTTATACCTTTTGTGCAACATTTAGTAAAATTGTTTTAAATCCTGTTTGTCTAGATGTATCTTCTGGAGGAAAATAAGTTCCACCAAATATAGGTTTTAAATCAGGAGTAAGAAAGACACTCATTGGCCATCCACCATGACCAGTTGTTGCCTATTAAATAATAATTTAATTGTATTTGTCATATTATTTAGAATATAATGTAACTACAATTACTTGCTTGTACAAAAGTCATATATATCCTATCGACATCTGGTCTCTCTTCTTTATCTACTTTTATATTAATGAAATTTTTATTCATTATTATAGCAATTTCTTTATTTTTAAAAGATTCTCTTTCCATAACATGACACCAATGACATGTAGAATAACCAACAGATAAAAAAATACATTTGTCCTCTTTTTTTGCTTTTTCTAAAGCTTCATCACACCATGGATACCAATCAACTGGATTAGTAGCATGTTGCAATAAATATGGTGACTTTTCCAAATTTAAATGATTATTTTTTGCTATTTGTATGTTTTCAAGATTACTTGTAGTTGCCATATTTGCAAATGAAAAAATTAAAGATCTTTGTTGTATCCTATAAAATTATTT
>NW_006263613.1:14306-15357 GCF_000469605.1 Apis dorsata | reverse complement strand
TATTAATATATTTGATTTTTCATTCTTATAAAACTATTATAAAAATAAAAAAATTATTTAATTTTTATTAATAATAATTAAATAAAAATTAAATAAATCACCTATAAAAAAAATAATTTATTTTCGTTAACATTCTTAGATAAAATAACAAATTAAAATTTTATAATCTATTTATTCTACTTATTCAACTTATTTTACTTATTCTACTTATTTAAAACATATAATCTACATATATAAAAAACATATAATCTAACTTTAAAATGTTTGAAATATTTATTCATAGATAGAAAAAAAAAATTCTTATATGATTGAATTAATTGTAAAATATACATGTTTATTAATTTTATTATGTAAGAAATATATTATCTATTATATTATATTATATATAATTATAATTTATTAACTATTTATTAACTACTATCATTATTTAAATTTTTCATTAATATCTAATCAAAAGAAAATTGACAATTTTGAAATAATAATTGTTATTTAATTTATTACTTATTTTTAAGAAAGTTTTACATAAAAAAAAACAAAGTAAAAAGAATTAAAATTAATATCTCATTTTTAATTTATAAATATGAATATAAAAAATAATATTCATAATATATAAATAAATATTAATCTAAATCTATATTTTTCTTAAGTGAAAAATTATTACATAAATTCATGATTGAATATTATACCTGTTTGAATGATGTTTACTTAATGATATAAAAGTAGTTTGAAATAAGTATGATTTTGTTTTATTATTTTGAATCCACCACTTCTTAATTAATGAAGATTTATAGTCAACTATTGACAAAAAACGATATCTTCCCAAAATCATAACACTTCTGATTTAAAATATATAACTGCCAAAAGTAAGAGAAAATAAATAACATAAAAATAAAATTAAATAAAATATTTAATTTTTATAAAATAACATAATTTACAATATTAACATTTTTTTAATGCAATAATCTTAAAATAAATAAGTTATATTTTAAGATAATATAATTTGATGTTATATTTAATTAAATTTTTATTAAAGATTTATTTATTTTTATAA
>NW_006263613.1:12208-14201 GCF_000469605.1 Apis dorsata | reverse complement strand
TTTCATATATAAAAATTTTTAATCTATAAAAAATTAAATAATTGATATTATTTTGTAATTTTAAAATCATTATAATAATAAATAATTTATTATTTATATACTTATTAATCAATTAATTTTTATAATTAAATTAGATTAACAAAAATTTTATCATTTAAATTACTTGAACACTTATTTAATTATTTATATTTTTTATATATTTGTATCAATTACAAGTTTAAATTCTATTGCTTTAACTTTTCAGATAACTTTTCGCCAAATTTTAGGTTAATTTTTGACGACATTGAGTTTATTTGACATTTATTTGACTAAGAGTTGTTTTATTTTAATTTATTATATTCCTTAAATGAGAGGTACTAAGGAATAGATTTATAATTTATGATCATTAAATATATCAATTTAATATATAATTTATAATATAATATATAATCAATTAAATATATAATTTTAATATTGATATTAGATATTGATAAAAGTAATAAAATAAATAAAATGTATATATTATTAAAAATGATGAATTCTTTTCATTAAATAGTAATTAGAATTATTTGATATACGAAATAATTCATAAAAATCAATTTTATATATATAAAGATAGTTTTATATACTTTCATTTTATGAATTTTTAATTGTAATTGTTATTTTCGAATTTTATTCATCAAAATATAAAAATAAATAAAAAATTTTGTATCTTCATAAACAAAATTTAAGTAAAATTTCAATTATATTATTATTAAATGATTCAATATTAATTTTAATTAATCTGTTAAAAATTGCTTTATTTTAGTAAATTATTTACAATTATTATACATATAACTTTATTTAACATACATTAATTTGCATTTTCGCTCGAAAGTACATCAAGTACAATCATATTCACAAATACGAATAAATTTCTGTAGAATATATATTAGAATAATATATAATATATAAAATATATTTATTTAGCACAAATAATTTTTTTAAATTATTTAATTTAAATAAATACAAAGCAATATAGGAAATAACAAAATATAAAATATTAAATAAAATAAATATATAATTATTAAATAAAATTTGTTATTAAAAAAAATACATATATAATTAAATAAATACTTGTAAAAAATAAATTTCATGTATAATTTCTATAATAATAATATACTAATGAATCATTTTCCAATACATTTTAAACTTTTAAAGAAATAAATAAAAATAGTTTCTGTATCTATATTCATTTATATATTTTTATTTCACAAAATGATGAAATAAATAAATATAATAAAAAGTTTCTTTATAAATAAATATTTATTAATTAAATATTTATTCATATTTCAAATTTAAATAATATGATTAAAATTTAAAATAATAATGTAATTACAATAAATTGAAAAATTATAAATATATATATATAATTAATTTTAAAATTAAAATGAAAAATTTAATCGTAAAATTAATTATATCTAAACATAATATATTATATCTAAACATAATATATATAATTATTCATAATATTTGCAACAAAATTAATAAAAATAACGTAATTCATTTTTAAAAGATTTATGCAAAACTGAAACAAAAAGTATATAATATAATTAAACTTTTATTTATGAAAATTTTTGAATTTTTTTGTATTTCTTTAAAGATTTTATTCAAAAATATCTGTTGTGAATAAATATTTGTTTCAAAAATGAAGTTTCATTTTTAAAGTATTTTATGGGTTACATAATGCTATCAATTTTTTACATAATAGGATTACACAGTAGTAGTAGCAATTAATATATACCAAATTCAAATTATATTACGAAGAATTATAATTAAGAATATAATCGATTTATAGAAATCATTAATTTCAAACTTTCGTAGTATTTTGTAATAAATATTTCATAGTTTTTTTCTATTTTTATGAAATATTTGTTTATAGCAATATGTATAATAAATTATATAAACAAAAATATAATGAAGTAAATAATGTATTTTAATGTAATGGCATGAATAATATAATGCAAGTTTTTTT
>NW_006263613.1:8480-11732 GCF_000469605.1 Apis dorsata | reverse complement strand
ATATATATTTAGATTTAATTTAATATATTTATTTTTTTATAAAAACAATTATATTCCGTTTTTATATTCATTATTAAAATTAAAATAGAAATTCCAGTTTCAATACTATTTAAAAATGTTACTATATATGACAATTATGAAACCTGTATTGTTCATATGCATTTATAGTTAGTAATTCGATTTGCTGAATGAATAATAAACCAGAGTAGTAATAAAATGTTGCCAACTGTAAAACCATGTACTTGTACTTATTGAGATAAATTGAAATTATTACGTATATGATATGAAATAAAAATATTTTTAATGAATATATTATATATTATGCGTATATATTATTGATTTATTAATTATTTTAAATTACTTTATATTAACATTTAAATGTATTTAATGAAATTATATTTAATATATGTAATATTACTAATCTAATCAATCAAATGTAATACCATATAATATATACCATATAATATAATACCAATAAATATTTCAAATATGGCTGCCATACATCGAGAGGCTATCCAAAAGCAAATTCAGCAAGATTGGGCAAATCGAGAATATATCGAAGTTATAACTGGTAGCATCAAAAAAATAACTGATTTCCTTAATTCTTTTGGTAATTATAATTATATATTAAATTAATAAATAAAATATTCGAATATACAGTTTACTATTTTTATAATGGAATATTTTATAAAAAAATAAACATAATATGTTTAACATTTTATTTAAAATTATATATTATTGATTAATATATTTATTAAAAAAATTTATTTAATATTAGAATTAAATTTCGAAATTTATTTTATATATTTATTTATTTTACATATTATATATTTTATATATCTTATATTTTTATATGATAATTATACATTATTAGAAAATGCGTTCATCTTGATGTATGTTATCAAAGATATTATTCTTAATAATTTTTTTTATAAGTTAATTGACGGTTTATTATAGTTTTCAAGATATTTATAAAAAAGAGATTATTATTACATATAACATATTATTACATATAACTATATATATACACACATATTTGTGATAATAATAAATGCATTAACATATAATATTTACTATTTATATAACGTATTTAGAATATAAATACATCAAGATAATTAGTATCCAAAATTTATAACAAACAATATTATTGCACTTAATATTCATGAAAAGAAAAGAATATATGAAAATAAAATATGAAGTTACATTGATAACAATATATTTAATGTTTATTGTTATAATTTCACTGTAATTTTGGTCATGCAAGAATTTTTTGTTTTATATTTTATTTTTTTGAAATGTTCAAATTCATTATGAATTAGAATTGAAATATTTGAAATTCATTAAAATGAAAAAAATAGCTTCTTGATATGATATAAATATGATTTGAATATTATTTATTATGAGGTATAAATAATAATATTAAATCACATATATTGCATTATAGTATTATTGAATGTATACATCTATACAAAATTCAAAAAAAGAAGTTATTCAGGATAATCTTAACAAAATCAAAATAATTGGAGCTATTCCTTTAATTTATAATTAATTTTTATATATAAAATAATTGTAAGAAACTATATTTTTTGTCAAAGTTAGAAAAAAGTATTAAAAAAAAAAAGATGAATAGTTTGATGCAGACTCATGATAATATTTTTTCTGCAAATATAAAAATACATATATTATTTGTAGCTGCATAATTTTTTTTTAAATGAAACGAAATGAAAAAAAATGAAAACTTTCTTTCTTTTTGTTATATTTCATATTCTTTCAATATTCTACATAAAAAGATATTAAGATATAATTAAAAAATTACAGTCTGCAAAATTTAATTGAAAAAATAACTTTTTAATGAAAGAAATGTTCATATATTTTCCTATAACATAATATAAACATTTCTTATTTCTATTTCTTTCTCGTTGTTTATTTTTTATTTTATTTATTATTTATATTTTAATTAAATTTAAAATTTTTTATACATGATTGTAAATACGATTTTTTACAATCAAAATAAACATAATAATATAAAAAAAACATTACAAATGAAAAATAAAAGAAATATAATATAAATATAATATGAAAAATATAATATTTTTCAAGTAATCCTAAAGAAAAAAATCTAGCTTATGAAATAGTTAAAAAATATTTTTGCACAAGATATGAAAAACTAAGTAAGATTAAAATCAAAATAATAAAAAGATCAATTTAATTATGAATTTGTTATGAAAACAATTAAAAAATGGTTTATGCTTAATGTTCAGAATATAATGTAAATATATTTAAGCATCTTCAATAAAATCATTTTTTTAAAATCTTGCAAATTAATAATTTTTCAATCTTAATATTTTTTTTACGTAGAATAAAACAAAAGGATTTGAAGTAGAAAAAAAAAATAATTCTTCATTTAAAAAATATTGGATATGTAACTTGCATTGAACTATTCATTTTTATCATTTACATTTACATTTTATTTATATTTTTTTTATTTTAAAAAAAAAAGATGTCTTGTTATAGTTACGTAAATTATATGTATATTATATACATATATACACATATATATATATAAAATGTTCATAATAATGCCTAATAATAGTTAGCTGTCACTTTTTATTTGTTTAATTATAGCACAGTTATCAATTTATCAATTCCTGAAACTAAAACTTAATAATTTTTTGTTATAAATATGTTATTATAAAACATTTTTTTAATTCGTACATAAGAAATGTTTTTCTTTTTTTTTTTCTTTGTTAATAAAGTTAATAAAGTCAAGACTCTTTGTCAAAAATCAATAAAGAGAATGAAATCAAAAATGAACAATTTTCAGAATATATATCTCCTTGAATAATTGATGCGTTTCAGTCTTAATCGTGATAATTAATTAGGTATTGCTGTATATAATTTTAATAAATAATTTGTAATAATGTAATCTTTTTTTAATCTTTTATAAATATAAATTTTTTAAAATTAAACCATTGAATTGCATAAATTTTCTAAGAAAATAGATATTCAAAAAGATTGAAAAAATTCATATCAAAAAGATATTTTGTATTTTACAGTGATTAATTATCATAATTAATATAATTAATTATATAAGTAATTAATTATCATAATTAATGATAATTAGATTTCTAGTCTAAGATTATTTATATAAATTACATGTATTATTATTTTTATAATACATGTAATTTATATACAAATAAATAAAAAAAATAAAAGATTTTTTAATCTTGTTTCTAATATATAATATATAAA
>NW_006263613.1:7094-8375 GCF_000469605.1 Apis dorsata | reverse complement strand
TATAAATATATAAATATATTTATATGTTATAAATAAATATAGAATAAATATTCTTATTTTTACAACAATATTTTGGATTGAATACTTTACAATATTTAGATATAAAAATGATATAATTTGTTTTTAATTCTATAAAAGTAATATAATAATATCATATTAAAATTCTAAGTTAAAAAATATATCTGAAAAATCATTTACAATACTAATAATAAAAAATACAAGCAAAAACGTTATTAAGAATTTATAAATGATATATTTTAAATTATTTTATTATTAATTTTATAAATAAATAATCATTTTACATTGATATACCATATCATAAATAATAAATATAATAATAATATTTATGCATTCTATTATTGATGTAAAATATAATTATTCTATAAAAATATTATATAATTAATTGAGAAAAATAATTGAACTATCAAAAATATAATCTATTTCATAAATTTAAATAAAATTATCAACTTAAAACTATTAATTTTATTAAACAATTATTTATTTTATATAGAATTTAAATAAATTCAAATTTATATATAATAGTTCTTTTTTTATTCTTATCCATATATTTCACGAATACTGATTTGCATAATATTGTTGCATAAAAATTGTTTTATTTATTTTATAAATAATTGTTTAATTTTATTTTTTTATTATTTTATAAATTTTAAATTATTAAATTAATAAAAAATAATGAAATCATTTACATATGAAAATAACTATTTATATAAAGATTACTAGTTAATTTTGTTTTATTAGATATGTCTTGCCGATCAAGAATAGCTGTTCTTAATGAAAAGCTTACAACACTAGAAAGAAGAATTGAGTATCTAGAAGCATGTGTAAGTTATTGTTTATAATTTAAAAATATACAAAATTAATTTTAAATAATTATAAATATATTAAACATACAGCAATATCAAAAGTTTCAAAAATATTTAATTTCCTATCAAATTAAAGATAAGAATCTTATTTATAATAAAATTTTGTTTTTCTTTTTATTTTAATTTATTATTACATCACAGACTAGAATATTGTTATAGTTATACTATACTAATCTGGATATTACTATCAAATATGTACTATCTATATGTATATCTATATATTTATAAATATATATGACATAATAAATAAAACTTTATTACTTTTACTGATTCAAATAATTTTAAGAATAAAATTTTATAGAAATTTTTAAAATCAATTTTAAATTCAATAATTAAAAAGAATTAATGAAAATTACTAATTTTTATTCATTTTGATATATTTAAATTTTATATATGA
>NW_006263613.1:2410-6816 GCF_000469605.1 Apis dorsata | reverse complement strand
ATATATAAAATTATTAATTATATACTTATAATTATACTATTAATTATATTTATAAATATACTTATGATTATTTTTCTATGTATTTTTCTATGTTTTTGTAAAATTTAATTAATTTTTTAAAATTATTTTGTAATATAATTTATAAGCAAACCATATATAATAATTATGTTATACTCAATAATACAGAAAAATAATATACTTTGTAATATTATTTAATTAAAATCAATTTCAGTTTATATAATAATTTTAAGTTAATAATAAGATTTTTTTATTCAGATACTTTATACAAATTTATTTAATTAAGAAATTTTTTTTTATTTTGATAAATTTGAAATCATGAAACAATCTGTATAATTGTAATATATTTTGTATAATTTTTGCATATATTTATATACATATTTATAATTATTGTCTTTCAGGTTACAAAAGGAGAAACATTAACCTAAATAAATTATTAATGAAATTTGTAATATTTTATGATTTTTATATTTATTGAAATTATATATGAATAAATATACAATAATGATAACAATATATATTACATTCTAATTATAAAGTCTATTATATGTATTGTTATGTATTTATATGTATTAAATGGAAGGAACACTAAAAAAACTATTTGGTATATGCTTAACATAAGGTTCTGATGATGGCTTATTTTTTGACCATTCATACCAATTATAACCTATTCCATCTTGCGAATAAGCCATACGATATTCTAAAGCTTCTGGAGTTTCTTCATCATTGGTTTGACATTTACATATAACTGAACCAGCAATTGCAAATGCTATTACTGGAATAGTATAAGCTAGAGGCATAAATTTCCGAACTAATGGAATAGTACTCAATACTGTAACAAATATTAAAATTTCTTTAAGATATTATTTATTATTAATGAAATTATTTTCATTAATGAAACATTATTAAATTATTATTTTAATTAATATTATTAATATTATTAAATTATTATTATTATAAATTATTAATGAAATAATTATTACATAACTATTATTATTTTAAATTTGATTTAAAAATTGAGAAAACCAATGAAAAACAGGAACACATATGTATTATTTTTGTTTTTGTATCAATTTTTTTTATTTCATTTGTTTCATAATTCTTCTAATATAATTTAATATTTATAATCATATATATGAAAATAAATATGATTTTATATTATATATTTTATATTATCTATATAGTTTCTTTATTCATATTATTTAAATAGTTTCTTTCAATTTGTTTTCCTCTAAATATACAAAAATATAAAAAATATCTATTTTTCCATTTTGAATTATAAATCATCTTAGATAATTTTATGAATTAAAAATATATTTTAAAAAATCTTACTTCCTACTACGTTATTGACTGCATCATCTTTTCCCCTATAACGTTTTGATATTAAAGAACCAGTTAAATAAAAGAAACCTATACCACAGATTGGAAATGCAGTATGTATCATTCTTCCAAATGTAGCAGGGGTATCTAATGTACCACCCTTAATACCTTGAAGTGTTATTCCACCACATAAACCAATAAGAAGGGGATATTTAATTTGTTTCATATGTTGTAAAATTGAATTTTCTTTTTCATATTTACTATTCATAGTTTATAAATCTGAAAAAAAATTTTGTTCTTAAAAATTAATATAATTGTCTTAAAAAAATTAATAAAATCTATTTTAATAATAATTGGCAAATTATATACTTTTTAACTTCTTATAAATTATTATATAATAAATATAAAATACTTAAAAAACTTAAACTTATAATTAAATTAATATATTTAAAATATTTATTATATTATATTAATGAATCAAATATAATCGTTGAATCAATATAATAATTCTTGCTTGATATTTTTTCTTTCATACAATTAGATATGAAATCAAATAATCTTGAAAAAGCATTGATTTTTTCTATTTCTTCTTTTTATATAATTTTGTAATAAAACTTCAAATTTATATTCTTATATTGATAAAATATTGACAATCTCAAAAAAAATAAAGAATCCTTTATATTCTTTCATATTACTAACAAAATATCATTATTGAGCCTTTAAAAAAGAATATATATGTAATTTAATAAATATAATAAATATTATTAAAAAAAATATTTATAAATGAAAAAAATTATATTAAATGTTTTACAAATTAATATTATTTGAAATATTATATGATCTTTTTTACTTTGTGCAAAAAAAAATAAAATTACTTAATTTTTTTATATAATTTTTTAAACTATATAGTATATTATCATAATACTTAATTAACAATATCATATGTCATATTTCTTAAAAATTTTTCCATATTTGTTCCTTAAATTCTACTTTTATTTTATTGAATTAAAAATATATTATAATTATTTTTAAATGAAAAAGCATAAATAGAAATTTTAATAATAATAAATTAATTTATATATATATTAATTAATATAAAAAATATGGTTAAAAAAATAATATGTTAACATTACCTATTGTATTATCCAGTACTGACAGATATATACGATATATTATATTTCTAAATTACGTAACATAAATGAATCTTAAAATAGATTAATAATTCATCATTAAATATTTAATTCGATTAAACTTTACTTTAGAACATTAAAACTTTCTCTGTATCTTTTAATATTTTCAATGAGTAAAAATACTAAATTTAGAAATCCACTGGTCCATCAAAAATTATTCATATATAAAGTTAGTACTTTTTAAATTATTAAGGTGCCATATTGATTTGTATTCACAATTTGTCCAATAAACGGAATCATTGCAATGGCAATGGTTATTTAGATGCCATAAGTGAAAATTGGTTGCATAAATATATGTTTTTTTTGTATAATGATTTATGTGTAAAATATATATAATTATATAATAATACAATTGCAACAATTTAATTGGAAATATTGAAAAAAAATTTATAATAACTTATAATATATATATAATTTATAATATACTTAATATAAAATATATACTTATAATATATATACTGAAATAATCAAATTTATTCTAATTAATCTAATAATTCGGAGATATTTATTTAAAAATATAAATTAATTTAAATGTTTACATAAATGACGATATCAGATTTATGCAACTATGCAAATTTGACTTATTGTTATATGACCATCATATATAAACAATTTATTTGAATTTCATGAATATTATCCCTAAATATATCCTATATCATTAAAGAATTTTTATTCAAGTTATTGATTATTAATTATTATCTATGAAGCAGTAAAATGCAGAGAGAAGGAATTATTATAAATTTTTCAGAATAATCAACAATTTGTATTGTTTTTACAATTAAAGTTATTAGACTATTAATAATTGTTTTTAATATTTATTAATTTTGTCAAACACAGTAATTTAGTGTTTTACGATTATTATCTTATATAAAATAAACAGGAAATTACATAAAATATATTTACGATTTGCGTTAAAAAGAATTTATAATTATTATAAGAATTTATAATACATTAAGGCTAATACGCAATAGATCAAAAAATTATCTTTAAATTAACTAATAAATTATTTTTTATTATATATTAAATATAATCAATTTAAAAATAATAATATTAGAAATATAATAATATTAGAGAGAAAATAAGAATTATATTTAAAATTAAATAAAATTTAAAAACTATATTTATATAACATAAATATTACTAATAGTGAAATTAAGTAGTTCCAATTATAACAATCAATTGTTACATAAATAAAACTTTTATTTCTTTAGTGTAAAGAGAATATTAATATTATTATTCTTATTAAAATATTAATAATTAATATTAATATTATTAATATTATTATTAAAATAAAATGTTACGTTCAACTTCAAATAATGTTTTAAAACAGGTATTCGTAAAAATTATTCATAAATACAATAACATAAGATATAATATTATTAAAAAAAAGTTATAATGGTTTTTAGTTATTTATATTAATATATTATATTTTAGTTATTTACATTTTAACAAATTATTATTATTATTATTTCAAACATATTTATTAATTATTAATTATTTAATATTTGTAATGTATTGTATTAATATTGTACTATAAATATTGTATTCAACATTATTTAATATTATATTAATTATTTTAGAGACAAAATTTAATACAATGTTTGAATATGCAAAAATCTACAAAAGGAAAAAATAATAAATCAACAATAAAATCAAATATTTCAGGACTCAGTGAAAAATGTTGTGAAGTTCCAAGTACACGTAAGATATATTTACATATATTATAATATATTTAAATTAATAATATTTATAGTTAATAGTTAATAAATATTTAATAGTTTTTTTTTTAATTTTTATTATGTTATTATTTATGTTAAAAATATTATAAAAATAAATTTATTACATTTATATATTAGTTTTCTTAAATAATATCTTAAA
>NW_006263613.1:0-1664 GCF_000469605.1 Apis dorsata | reverse complement strand
TCCTTACATTTGATATTTTTGCATTTAATTTAATTTAAATATTTTAATTTTTTGCAATACTTCTTTTTTTATTCAAATAAATAATTATAATATAATTGAGAATAAAATGAAATAGATAATAAAATAGTTATAAATAAAATTTAATCAAAATCATATTTTTATTAAATATTTAAATTTCATTTTTTATATATATAATTTTTAGTTATTATAAAAAATTATTTAATTAATATTAAATTAATATTTAAAGCCAATTTAAAGTTAATATATAATAAATTAGATTTGTAAAAAAAATTAGTTAATTATAAATAGATAAAAATAAGTGGACTGTAAATAATTTAAAATTTATGATTAGTATTATATTTTTTAACATAATTATTACTATCTCTATTATATTTTTATTATTTATTAGGTTACTTCATCATTAAATTTTTCATTTAATTTTTATTAGGATTTTCAGATACTAATTTTAAATTACTAAAAAATTTTTTTATTTTTTATTTATATTATCTTATATTATATTATCTTATTTATATTTATTATTATCTTATTTATATTATCTTATATTTTATTTATATATCTTATATATTAGAGGATCTCTATTTTACAGAAATCTTTATCTTCTATTTTAAGATTAGAATTTAATAAATTTCATAAATTTTAATTTAAATCTGAGCCACTTATTTATTTATTTGCATAATTCAATATTAATTACCAAACATTTCATATTTTTTTAATAACATGTGTTTTAAATTATTGTGATTTTGAAAAATTAATTGTCATTCAAGACTATTTTTACTAAAATTCTTTAATTTATATTTATTACATTTATTTACTGATTCAATTAAATTTTTCAATTAAATATTTTGCTTCTTTTTTATTAATTGCTGTAGTTCAAACTTAATTTCATCATTTTATATCTTTTATTAGAATAATAGCATTGTAAATTTAAAAAAGCAAAATGAAGTATTAAAAAAATTGTTTATTATATTAATAGTTAGATTTAGTACATGATAATTAAAATTATGGAAATCTTTCTTTTGGAAAAAAATTGAACTTTTAAATTCAATTAATGAAATAATAAAAATGTTAATAAAAATAGATTAATACAATGAATATAAATTTTTGAAGAAATTTTTTAATATAACAATGATTCAAAGTATATATTACAAAAAAATATGAAATTTTTAGCAATTAAAATTTTTAATGATTAAATTACACAAATAAGTGATAAAAGACTTAGGTTTAAGTTCTACTGAACATTTATGAAATTTATCGGATTCTAATTTTTCTAGAGACATTATAGAATAAAATAAGTGAAAAATAAAATGGATTTTTCTAAATGTTCAAAATAAATATTTGAAAATTTTAACATATTACATGAAAAACTTAATAAAGAATAAAAATGTATTAGTAAAGATAAAAATAATAAAAGATAGTAATATCAACCATTAATTTAATTATTTGAAATACTATTTTTTTATTTATTATATTACTTATTTTTATTTATAGCTAACTTTTTCTATAAATCTAATTTAATTTTTATATATGATTAAATATTAATTTTAATTCTTATTAAATAATCTTATTAATTAACTTATTTAATAATCTTATTAAATAATCTATATATTAATTATTAATCTTATTATAATCTATATATTATTATA
>NW_006263612.1:63787-70044 GCF_000469605.1 Apis dorsata | reverse complement strand
AATAATAATAATAATAATAATAATAATAATAATAATAATAATAACAATAATAATAATAATAATGATATTTATTAAATATATACCTTATAATATTTCTAATAATAACATACCTTTTTGTCTAACAATAAAATCTTGTTGCTCATATTCTTCTTCTAACTTAGATATTTGATTTTTTAAATCATTTTTATTTAATTTTAATTGTAATAAATTTTTCATACATTCAATAACATTATTAGATGTCCCTTGTTTTAAATGATGTAATAAAATATTTTTTCGTATTATTTTGGCTTCTTTAGTATTAAATATAACATCAGCTAAATCATCCCACATAAGTCCTATAAGTCTTGAATTTAATCTATAAATAATATATATAATTTATATTTGAAATATAATCATAATTTAGATAACATAATTTTATACAATATCATATCCAAATTATATATTTACAAAAAAAAATAAAATACATATTATTAAGGTTATACAAACATTTTTTGTACTGAAGTATTAAATATTATTGGTGGACATTCTAATTGATAAATCCATGCAAATGTATCTTTAGATTTTTCCATAATTAAAAAAGGTCAATTATAATAAAATATTTCATGAACAAAAGAAACTTAATTGAAGCTACATACACACATTTATACATCAAACTGAAAATATAAAATAAAAATAATTTTAAATTAAATATTCTTAAAATAAATTCAATAAAAATAAAAAACAAAATATTATTTATGCTGTGTTTTGTACAAACCTTGACAGAATAAATAATTTTTAATTGTTTCCATCGTAATGTAAAATATAAAAATTTTGTTGACAACAAATAAAATTTAGGTTATTTGATTGTAAGATCTTTTGGAAACATTTAATTAATATAAGAAAAATTTATATACATGTAAAATATATATACTCTTTACATACAAGAATGTAAATATATATATATAACTATTAAGATTTTTAATTAATAGATTAAGCAAAAAAGATAATATCAATCAGATACGAAAGCTGTTTCTTAAACTCATAAATTTTATAAAGTATAGACAAGGAAAGAAAATAGTGAGAAAAAGAGAAAAATAAAATCAACGCTATATTTAAAAAAAAACAGAAAATATTAAAGTATATTATAGGGAGAAAAAATTAGAAATAGAATAAAAATTGACTATCAGCATTATTTATTAAAAATACTCAAAAAATCTTCAATTCTTAATCTTCTTTTAATATTGGCGCTGATTCTCAATTCTTATCCAACTTTTAATATTCGAAAAATGTCTCTCTTTAATATTCGCTGATGGTCAATTTTTATTTTATTTTTAATTTTTTCATTATTTAATTTCCTTGTTTGCTTATTACGTTTATAAGATATTTTGTAAAATATTTTTTATTCTTTTTATTTCTTGTTTTATTTCTTATTTATAATTTTATATTGAAATTTAATTTCAATTCCAATCATTACTAACATTGCAATCTTATTCAAATCGAATCGTTAAGAATTAAAATAGAAAGGAGATTCTAGTTTTCACACAAAAATACACTGAATGTTAAATTTATTTTATATTTTTAATATAATGTATATACTTTTTTATTTATAATAATATATTACAGAATACTATCTTGCCGATCTGTAACTGCTTTATTGACTTATTACAATGTTACAATAATTGTTAAAATAAATAAAATGAAAAATGTAGATGGCATTTTTTGTAGATTGTAAGTGTTAAATCTTATAAATAGTAGAACATAGAGTATCATTAAAAATCTAAAGTGTCAGTAGTCAACTATGATGTGGTTATGTGTATTGCTGTCTAGTGATGACAGTTCTGTGACATCTATTAGACGAATCTATTGATAAACAAAACCATGAGTGACACAACAAAAATTGAATGTAATTCTTATATAAGTATTGAATAAAGGTAAATTAGTTAAATAAATTAGTTTGTCCTGATATTTATTCATAAAATATTTTATAAGATATATAGTTGATTATAATATATATATATATGTATATATATATATATACATATATATATATATACATGTATGTATAGATAGATATCTTGCTCTTATTAATAAGAATAATTATTTAAATAATTTTAAATCAATAAATATAATATGAAAAATTCAAATTTTATCTTTTAATTTTTAACGATAAATGTTACATATTGATAACAAATTTTTAAATATTATCGTATAATCATTAATAAATAATTTTTCATTACTTGTGAACGTTATAATAAAAAAATAAAAAACCTATTAAATATAATAAATTAATATATTTAGGAAGATTGCTAAATGAATTATAAAATACTTTATTAATTATAATTAGTTATTAGGTTATGTTTACAAATTATTTCTTTCCAAAATTAATTTTAATAAATTTCTAAGTTATAAACATAAATAAAGCTTGATTAATTTTATGATAAAAAAGATAAAATTAAAACTAGTAAATTATTATGAGATTATGAATTTTTTATATTTTTGAAATTAGAAACAGTCATTTGAATATATTATATAAAAGAATTTATATAACATATTTTATCATTTCTTGTATAAATATTTGTTTTTTGATTTTAGTGATTAATTACAAAATGTTATATATTTCTTGATTATACAATAAAAAACAATATCATCATGGAAGAGAACGAACTGTATAATGTTACAGTTCCATCGTTCTCTGGAATTGAACCAGCTTTTTGGAATTATTCCGATCATGTCATCCTTGATGATCTTAAAATGGATAGTAGTTTTATATATTTACTTTGCTCATTAGTATCTGCTATTTCATGGATTATTTATATAGCTTATTATAATAGCAGAGTTATTGGTTATATATTAACAAAATTATTAAATCGGTTTGTTATTAGAGATGGATATGTTAAAGTTGGTAAGTTTTATAGGAAAAATAAATTTAAGAAAAAATAAATATTTATTGTAATATCAATATTCATATATTTTTGTATTAAATGTAATATTATATTATATTATTTATTTTTAGGATCTTTTACTTTAAGTGCACTAAGTGGAAAAATAATGTTTCGAGATATAGTTTATATCACAACAGATTATAGTATCAGAGTGCAGGATGGATGGCTTATATTTAGATGGTGGAGAAGTTATGTTCCCAAAGATGTATCTGAAGGTATTTTTTACACAGAAAATTCTTTTTTTTTATGATGTTTAAAACTAAAATCTGAATAAATATTTTTTCAGATCTTTCACATTCAGATACAAGGCTTTCAGTTATGTTAAATGGTTTTGAATTACATGTTTATAATCGCTGTCAGTTATATGCACAATTAGAAAAAACATTTGGTCTTACATCACAAATGTTTGTTGATGAAGAAAATCATAATATTAATAGTGATGATCATGATATAGAATCATTTAATAATACTACTCATGAAACGCGTCAACAAATAAATGCAATGGATGTTTCACGTCATGTTGATAATATTAGAAAAAAAGAAGCTCATGTTATTGCTCGAACATGGAGAGATTTAATACCTGTTATTAAATTGGATGTTTGCACAGTTAGTACACAAATCTTTTGTCATTTTTCAATATTTTTTTATTATTGTTATTTAAGGTATTTTATTATATTTTATTATATTAGGGAAGATTAGTATTTGGTAATCGATTAATACCAACAACTTTATCAATAACTGTAGAAGAAGCACATTTTGTATATTCTACAAAACCAGCAGCATCTCGATATGATCATTTCATGCATTTTACAAAGTGTAAAGCAGAAAATTTCAAAGTTATTTTAGCACCCAGTCCAAAGTATACTGGAATGTCAGATGATCCACCTAGATATATGGGAGAAGGATTTGTTGTATTAAGTTCAAACAACATAGAAGTATATTACTATATGGATGAACCTGGATTTGTTCCTGAACATCCACAAATGATTCAATTAGTAAATGGAGACATGGTTGAAGCTATGCCGCCAATTTGGGGTATTGATATTAAATGTGGAAAAGGAACTGATTTTAGTTATGGTCCTTGGGCTGATAGACAAAGAGAACATTTATTTAAATTTTTTTTCCCTAATGATTACCAGCCATTAAAAGTTACAAAAACTCCTGTTACAGGAGAAAAAAGACAAGTTCAATCATTTGATATTAGATTATCAACATTGAATGAAGCTACTATTGATATACTCTTTAGTAAAAACAGGGAAACAAATGCAGTTCATATTAATGTAGGTCCTGGATCATATCTGGAAATTACTATGCCCTGGATAGTTTTACAAGATGGATATACAACAAAAATAACAGGACAATTGTTACATTTAGAAGCAACTACAAGTTTACAATATCGAAGTTTAGTTGAAAGTGAAACATTAGAATTTGGTGTAAAATGTCATTATCCAATAAAGTGGAATGATCATCAAGAATGGATGTTAAATTTAACTGGATGTAAAGCTACAGCTAATTTAGTTTATTCGCACAAAGAATTTTTTCAAGATATGATTAATGATTGGGCGAGTAAAGCCAGACCTGATATTTTACATTTTGTACCTTATACGTGGAAATTTAATTTATTGTTAAAAGAATTTGAATTAATTACATTATGTAATGAATATAATTGGATTGACTGTTCATCACAGAATCAAGAAAATGCGCACATTGCTTTTTGTGGGGAATTTTTCGAGCTATCATTTGATCTTCCATTTGTGGATTATTTGCCTATTACAATCCCTTTGCGTTTTTGGATTCAAGGTGAAAGTGTTGATCTTTCATTTTATCTACCTGAAGTCAATACAAGTCGTACAATTTTGTTAGCTTTGAATAAAAATGCAAAGATTATGACACGTGATGGATCACATATATATTTATCAGAATTAAACAAAAATAAAAAATGGAGAAATGTTTGTCAGAAAGGAGCAGGCTGGGTTGATTGTTGGTCTGTACCAATTGTGGCATTAAGTATTAATTATACATATCATCCATGTCCACCTTTAGGACCTACACCACAAGCAAATATAACAACTCCAGAAAAAGAAGAAATTCTTCTATCTCCAATGAGAATTCCTCGATGCGGGAAATCGCCAGGTCTTCAATGGACCAGAAATGGTAGTCAGAAATTTGATCCACAATCTATAGCTCCTGATAAAGTTAGTTTAGATCTTGAAATAGGTCCATCTATATTAATTTTATATGGATCCCTTTTAAAAAATTTTATACATTTAAAAGAAAATCTATTTGGTGATTATCAAACATTTACTGATATGCAACAGAGTCGAACAAATCCTACATCTATAAGTACTGAAAAAAGTAAAGATAGGGATGTGCAAAATAGTAGTGTTGAATCTGTAGAAGATGAGGATGCCAAATCAAAACCATTTGATCCAAGAGATTATCGGCCATTAGAAGTAACAGTTGGCATTACAATGCATGATATTCAAGCTCATTTAGTAAAAAATTGTGGAGAGAATGATCCTCCTTGTCCTGTTATACTTTTAGAACGATTTGGATTTGAAATGAAAAAAAAATTTAAAGAAACAGAACTTCAACTTCTTTTATCGCCCGCAATCGCATTAATTACTGATAATTTTATCCGTTCAACTAAAGAACGTCATTTAAATCAAGGACATTTAATGTTAAGTGCATTGCAAGTCAGAGGACATGCAATGTTCAGTAATGAAGGAAGAAGTTTAGATCAAGAAACTTTGGAATATGCATGGTTAATTGAAGTACAATTAGGAAAATTAATTGGAAAATTAAGTTCTCCACAATTACATCATCTTATTATATCTTTGGAAACATTTTTATTGATGGTAAAAAATAATGAAAATAGCTTACGCCCTCCAGACTTACCACATCATTGTCATCATGGTATTCCACCTTTACAATGTCCTGATAGTGATATTGACAAACATTATAGGTATACAATAATTTTAAACATTTATAAATTTAATATAAAGAATAATATTATAATATTATTATAGATGTCCTAGTTCTGAAGATATAAAATATAGAATGACTAGAATAGCAATAGATGCAATTGATTTATATTTTCAAGAAATAGGAACTAGTATTCATACTTGGATATCTCCAATTCGCGTATCAACTTGTAATCTTCATGGTCAACATGTTAAATCTGGAGTAACTGGTGTATTACCAAGAATATTAATAAGACAATTTGTATCAGCAGCTGATCACTTTGCAAATACAAGTAATACTAATACAGCTGGTAGTGGAAGATCACATAATAATGCAAGCAGTCGCATGTCAGGTACAATAAATATATATAAT
>NW_006263612.1:37306-63556 GCF_000469605.1 Apis dorsata | reverse complement strand
TTAGTATATAAGTAAATTTTATATAAATTATATATATATATATATATATATATATATATATATTCTTTTTTAGGTGATGGATCTGATATCTGGTTAGAAGTGGGATCTATAACTCTAGGACCAGTAATTTTAGAAGCTGCAATTTCACTTCCAACTCCTGAACATAATTTGCATTTAGTACAAAATAAATATTTAAAATTACACGATGAAACTACAAAACGTTTATGGTTTTTATGGCCTCGAGAAAGTGGTGTGAAAGCAACAAAATGTGGTTGTATAGGTGGTTGTGCATTTTTTGGAAATAATCGAAATGGGCCAAGATTTTTCAAACCAAGTTATTATGATTTTCAAGATGGCATAAATATTGCTGCATATAGGTATAAATGATACATAAATCATATTTATCAATGAATTATTTTAAATATTATTTTAGAATTAATGAATCTGGTAAAGAAAAAGGATTTGGTCAATCTATATTGCACAATGGTCAATTGGTATTTCATACATCACCTTATAATTTACAAGATGTATCTTTACAAGATTATCCTGTTACTGGAGTAAAAATAACTGCCACTCAGGATGGATCACAAACTTCAAAAAAAGTTGAACGACCAAGGTCTGTGACAGATCATAATAAAGAATCCTGTATTGAAGAAACTAGTAGTACAAAATTAATTACTGCATCAGCAAGTCCATTCGCATGCAGTGGGGAACGGAAACTACTAGACAGAAGATTTTCTTATACATCGATGCGGTAATCTTTGGAATAGTTTTGAAGCAGCTTATTAATAATTTGATTAATTTTTTTAAATATTGCATGATTGCATAATTATATTAAATTTTGAATTTATAATATGATCATTAATATTTAAAATTAAATTATGAAAATTCTTTTTTTTATGAAAATTATATATATGTAAAAAAAAATATAAATTGTATATCATTTATGCTGCTATATCTCTCAATGTAATTTTTTAATATATTTTATGTTTCAGTAGATTCTGTCTCCATAAAATTTTCTGCTTTTTTTAAGCTTATTTTTTTAACATAGAAAATAAAATCTTATTTTTAAACATTTATTTTTTATATCATGTTTGTTTAATAACATAATACTAATTAAAGTCATTATTTCATAGAATATTAATTAATTTTTACTTTGTTATATTAGAAAATTATATTTTTTAATTTTTTATTGCAGCGGAAACAGTATAAAAGATGTTCCATATTCTCGATTAGTTGATGCAAGTCCTGTTGTACAGTTACCACAAAAGTTAGATTCAGATTCAAAATTACATACAGAACGCAGTAAATCTATCTTAAGTGTTCCTGAAATAGAAACTGCTCCAAAGAGTAGTGTATCTGATTCTAAATTAGCAGTTGATTATTTCAATGCATCAGATGTAGAACCATTTGAATCAAATAGTCCACAATCATTACCAGTAGTATCTACAGAAATAAACTTTTCTGAAACAATGCAAACAAGTATAAAAAATGTTGATGGTGTCAATATTTCTGATTCTCATCATTCATTATATGTTAAATCAGAATCTGAAGAAAAATTAAAACAAGAAGTAAGATTAATAAAATAATATAATTAAATCTTTTTTTTATTTATAGTAAATTATTTATAATTCTTTTATGTATAATTCATTCATTTACAGGTTCAACGAACAATATCTATGTCTTCAGAAAATCATTCAGAAGCTTTTTACTCTGCTGATGAAGATACAAGTCATGGATTAAGTGGAAGTCGTACATCTAGTTTACGTCAATCTATTGTTGGATCTGGTTCAGTATTAAATCGTAATGATAGCATAAAAAAGAAGTTTTCGTCAGATTTATCTATTGTAGAAAGTTCAACAAACGTAAATATTTCGATATTTGAGAAAGCACATACTTTAGAAAGAGCAAAACCACAGACAATGAGTACGAAACGAAGTCCTAGAATAAATCGAAATACAAGTTTTCAAAATGATACTGATTCAAATGGTGGAAATGGTGGATTACGTGATTCATCTGATAGTCATTCTGTTTCTTCTACCAGTTTCATATCTGCTGTATCTTCACAAGAAGATGTTACTCTTGTAAATTTGCATATGCAAGTAAATAAACCAATTGTTGATTCTCCACTTCTAATGTCAAGCTATGTTAGCCATTTATCTCAGGTAATTTTATACACGTAATTTTAAAATATTATTATAGAATAATAAATATTCTATGGGATATGTATATATAATCAATTTTAGATACGTTGTTCAAATTGGAGTCAATCATCAATACCAGCAGGAAGTGCTGCATTTACTACATCACTTTTTCAGCGTACTGAAGATAATAGATTAGTTTATGTTGGTGGAAGATATGTACCGAAATTTGAAACTGTTACTGAAGGATTTACTTCATTAAAAATGATTACAAGATCAGATGGTTCACCTGTAGCAAATTCATCTAATAAAACTCCTACACATCCATATCTTTGGGATAGTACAACTATTAATCACATGGAAGGTAGAATACATAAATAATATTTTTATGTTGTTATTACTGATAATATTTATATTGTTATTATGCATGAACTACATTTTATAATTATCATAAGTACATTTGTAAAAAAAATTGTATCATAGATTAAAGATTATATTTTATGTTAAGGAGAAGAAGATCATACAGCTCATAATAAAGAAGAGCTATTAATTGCGCAACATGAAAATGGATCGCGTACAACAGTTATCGTAAAGTTTAAGGGAGATGTAGATATCATGTTAAGTCCTATGGTATTAGAATCTTTGCAACGTTTTATCGATGCTATCATACCGACATTATCTATTTTGCATCCATTAACAATTTTAAATCATCTTCATCATGAATGCATTGGAAAAGTTGAAGATGCTAATATTTTGAAACAAGATCAAAGTTTATCTTATTGGAGTCAAATACAAACAAATTCAAAACGGTCTACTGCTGAAAGAAATATTAAAAATGGGCAAGGTGACGATAAACGTTAGTTTTATTACATTCGAATCTTTTCACATAAATGTATATTCGTTAATGTTATTTTTAATAATAGGTAAAATTGCATTACAAACAAACATGTATGAAGAAAGCATTATGACGCAAATACAGGGTAGTATTATTTTACCAAAGGTAAAAATGTACTTAATAAGTTGCAATATATACTTTTTTAAATTTCATATAAAATAATTAAAAATATATTAATAAACATATTAATATTAATTTTAGATGAATATAACTTTGTTACAAGCTTCGGTAGTTGAAGAAATTATATCCTTTTCTGCTCTTGAAAATATTCGTGATTTAACATGTGTTTCACTATTTGCTATCTGTTTTGATGATGTAACAGGAAGATTTTATGTTGGAAAACAAGCTCGAGAAGTAGTTCAAACATTTCACAAGCCAGCTGTATTACCAAATCAAAAAAAAGTTAATAAAATCAGCAAGGCATTTTTACCTGGACATCAAACTGCTGCTGTGGTTGCAGATATAGGAAGTGGAGAAACAGTATATATAGAAACATCTGAAAAACAGCAAGAAGAAATTGTAGTTACATTAAATATAGGTAAATTATATATTATATAATTATATATTTATATATAATTATAAATTATATATTAATATAATTATAAATTATTACATAAAATTAATTCAAATAATTTATATAATAGGCAAAGCCCATTCACAATTACGTAGACTTAGGAATGAATCTTCAATATTAAAAGATGCTGTTATAACAGCAATTCCTGCTCATTATTCAAGAGTATTATTTACGTGTACTAGAATAACTTCTCCACTAAAATGTGTTGATTATTATTTACATCAATTTACGGATGATAAAGAAAAAAATGTATGTTTTTGTTTTTTCTAATTTATGCTATTTCTAATATTATGCTTTATTTAAAGCTTACTAGAAATATATATATTATAGAAACAATCTGGATCGCCACAAGCAACAGAAGAATTTACTCTCGGTAGTGGAGAAGACAGATTGGGTTTTATAATGTTTGAATGTGGTTTAGAAGGTATTAAATTGAAAATAGTAAAAAGATCTCAATTCGAAAAAGGAGAAAACGGAAATGATAATAAAAAAGTTGATGCCGAAATATTTTATACTGATAGTGTAAAGAGTCAAGAGGAACTAGACACTGCAGCTGGTATATATATAATTTATTAAATAGTTATATATATCATTTATTTATATATTATGTATATATAATATACATAATATGTATATATAATATTTTCTTTATCATATTATAGCTTCTACTACAGCTACAGCTGAACCAGAAACAACTTCAACGAATTTGCATAATGGAGCGCAAATAAATACTAGTGCAACATGTGCGAGTCTTGTCTCAAAAACAGGAAACGGAAATACAGTTTCTTGTATAATAGAATTAAAAACAGTATGGTTTAACTTTGCAGCACCACCTCGTACTCCAATAACAAGAAAAATTGATTACACTCGATTAGATTGGAATTTATTAAGTACAGCATCACCTGCTATAAATGCTTGGATGAATCCTAGCAATAAATTTGCAATTCGTATTGTACATATGTTTAGAAGTATGTATCGAAGGTCAACTGCTATTGTTGCTTGTCTCATGGCAGAAGCATTAGATGTTCAAGCGACGCACATGCCTACTAAGGTAGATCTAGATATTTATATTTATAATAAAATTTGTTTTATTAAAAGATAATTTTTTTATAGAGTCGTTATGGAAGATTAACACCATTAGCAAAAACATTACAAGAAGATCCATCTTGTCAATTATGTACAATTTTACAAAATTATGTTTTATTAAACGAATTGAAAAGCATTGAAGCTAATTTAAAAGAATCAGATTTACCTTTATTATCAACACTTCGACAAGTAAATTATATTATAATTATATTTTAATTTTTCAAATTATGCATTTAAAAATGCATTTATTTATATATATTTATATAATTATATTACTAGGGAGTAATTGTATTGAGCAGACAATGGAAGAATGTTCTGTATACTCCACTATTATTAGAACATAATTATAAGACCAAACATGTCAAACCATTAAATGTTACATTTGCAGTTTCAGATCCAGATGAGGTATGAATATTATTTATTTTGTATATTTAAATTTTTTGTTAAAAATTAAATTAAAAATATTGGGAATGGAATTTTATATAACTTATATATATATATATATATATATATATATATATATCACTATTAATATTTTTCTCTAAATATTTATTAACATTATATTTGTTTTTTCTAATAAATATATTTTCCATTTGGAAATTTATTTTTTTTTTTTTTGTACAATGATTTAAAAATATTATAATCATATTATATACCATGTATTGATAACACCATTTATACAAAAAAGAAATTATTTAATTCAGAAGATCATAATATATTTTAGGGGGAATGTAATTTGGTAGACAATTTTTTTTTCAGCAAATAAGCAACGATGTACAGGAGGATGGTTACAATGTAAAATTCAGTAAGAATTTAAAAAATATATTCACAGAGGTAGTTCTAACACAGTATTTTTGCAAACTTTTTTCATATAAAAATTGATTTTCATCTTAATAAGCTTTGTCAAATAATTATTAACTCTATTTTAATATAATATAATATGCTAGTATTCTATTGCATATATGTGTACATTAACAGAACTCACACATATTGGCATTAGTGTTTTAATTAATTTATTATTATGCTTGAATAAAATAATATTTTGTAATAAAATATTATTTATCTTATTTGTGAAAATTAGTAATATGTGGTATATAAATTGTAGTGGTGGAGGTTTATTCAGGGCTTTTGCAATATTTAACTAAAAATATATAAAATTAATGTTAAAAACTTGAAGACTTCCTGTGAAATTGAAAACTTCTGAAACCAAAGTCTTCTGAAAACTATTCTCACACTTTTTAATTATTAACTATTTTATTATTTTTAAAAATTTATTAAAAATTAAAAATTTTCATTCAAACTTTTGATATTTATTTTGTGAATTATTGGTTATTGATTACATTAAATAAATTATTACTTTTCTTTCATTATTAAAGATATTAAATAAATAGTTTGGATTTGACTTATTCATGTACAGGAAAATTTGCTGACTGATGGTGAGGGTAGCACAGGAGAAGTTGATGATCAGGAAGTCACAGATGAATGTGCTATGTTAATTCACACAGATCATATGCACAAACATACACATGTCAAGAGTGGACAAGATAAGAGTACAGGTACTATAAATTAGATTAAATTAAAATTCTAATTACACAATTTATAAAGACCTGATACAATATTTTTATATTGATATAACTCTTTCTTCCTTTATTTAGATTATTTGATATTTTCTAAAACTTATTTAATTTAATATATCCTTGTAGCTTTTAGCATCTGCTTTAAATTGTAATTTTTATAATTGCTTAATATTTCATTTTGCATTTTCATATAGACATTATGTGTCTTTAAATATATCTTTAAATAATAATATTAATAAGTAATAATATTAAAGATAAATAAGTTTAATAATAATAATTATAAAATATTTACTTATTAACATTAAATAAATTTTATACTTTTTACATATAAATTATATACAAAATTTTTTTTTTTATATTACTTTTTGTTTCATATTTATTTTTTAATTATTTTTAATATTAAAATCTTAAATCTTTATATATGAAATAAATCTATCTTTTAATTATATTATTTATTTATCTAATATTATATTATCTAATATATAAAAAAATCACAAAAATTCTTTTTTCTAAAAATTAATTTTGTGTATAAATTTTTTATTTTTTGAATATAATAGTTTTTAAGATATTATTTATAAAAATTAACAAGTGTATTTTATAAATATTGTAGTATTATTAAAATTACATGCTTTTACAAACATTAATAGTATAATCATGATCTTTCTGAACAAAAATCATGGCTTAATGGAATGACCAGGTATTTGTGGTGATGGTTTGACGGTTCCTGTAAGTTCTCCTCGGGGAAAAGACACAACCCCCATAGCAACACCGGTTCCAGGCCCGGATTCATTAACTTCCCCCTCTCCACCAGTAGTTCATGTAAAGAAAGGAAAATCATTACAACCCACGCAAATGCCTGCTAGTACACGAGCAAGTATTGTTTTTCCATTGCTTGCAAGTGGTGGGTTATTCAATCAAACTCGGGAACCAAATAACATAAGTAAGTGTAAAATAATTGAATTCTCTATAGGCTATATACTAACAGTCTATACGTTAAAATTCATTTCTAAAATTTAATAAGAAGAAAAATAGATGAAAATTTAAAAGAAAAAAAAAAAAAATTAAAATAATTAAAAATTGAATTTTAGTGGATGGACTGTTTTGATTGCAATGAATACATAATATTATAAATTTTCTTTGTAGATTGCATTGCTTTGCTTTTTAATCTTAGCACTACATATGTCTTCAAGCATTAGTTTTTTTTCTCATACATATTGCTTCTTATTTCATCAGGTATCTGTTTTATGTTTATTTTTGTTTATTTTGTAAATACATATTTGCATGTACTCCTTTAACACACTATTTTAAGCTTTATTTTTTAATTTAATGTTATCTTTTAATAAAATAAAAATATATATATAAATAGAATTTTACATTAGGTTACGGCACATTGCGAGAAGAAAAAACACCGCAAATTCACATTTCCCATTCTCATCATCTTGGTTCTAATCCAAGTATCTATTCTGGAGGTGGACATGGTAGTCAACATAGTACTGGAAGTTTGGATCAAGTCACATCTCCTACAAGCTATCATTCTAATAAACCTTTAAATACTGGTGAAGATCTATATAGTTGGATGGCTAAACAACAAGAATTTATAAAAGAAAATGATAAAGGCAATTTAAAAGGAAATTGGGTAAATATTTATTCTGTATAGAAATTCAAGAAATGAATATTTGCAATAAAATATCTATTTTTATTATTCCTATTATCTTAGGTCTTTCGTGCAGAACAAAAATCTTTAAAGGTATTTGAAATTTGTAAAATGTGTTATTTTTGACAGATGCTATTTTATTATATTTGAATATGAACTTATTATTAATTACTTATATACTTATATTTATACTTACGTGTATAAAATATATATGTATATAAATGTATATTTTCAGGATTCTAAAATTAATACGATGACAACAGATGATACAGAGGATTCTGATGTTCATAGTGGTACTCTTCTTTATCCTATGAAAGATTCACTCAGACTTTTAGATGCACATTTAATTTTTGAACCACTTTTATCTTCTTTATCTGTTATGCCGCAACAAATGTTATCTGCTATTGGTTCAGGAAATGTAAATAATGTATCCTCCTTAGATTCATTAGGATCAAATTTATCCTTGGTAGGGAATATGGAAACTATGCGTATTGATATAGTTGTCAGTGAATTTGGAAAAGTAACTGATAAAAGAAAAGGTATATTAAAAATATATTTGTTTAAACATTTATTGAAATGGAAATATAACAAAATTTTAAATTTAGGTAATAAATATCAAACAAAAAAAGGAAATAATACAAAATTTTATTTGGATATACCACCAGAAACACCAGCATTTTTATGTGAAAAAATCGGTATTGATATTGATGTTAAGAAAATGGCTGATATGACTGTAGATGATATGATTCAAAAACAAACCGTTTTGTACATATCTCGGGGCCAATTGAAGAAACATACAAGTACAGTTGTGAATTTTAGTTTAAATATACGATATATTAGTCAACAAGTAAACATGCCTCTTCTCAGATTATTGCATCAAATTAGTAATATGTATCAAAATGTCAAAGAAACACAAATGGAATTAAAAGAACAACAACCGGAATGTAAACGAAACAATACTTTAATTGTTAATGATACAGCAGTAAAAAATGGATCATCTTCAAGTAAATATTTTATTTTTTAATTTTATTATTTAAATATTTAAACATGAATTTAATATATTTTTACTTTTTAAATAGCATCTGATTTACAAGAACAACTTTTGTTAGAAAGGAAAAAAATAGATGTTCCATTACTTCGTAATAGTTTTGAACCTAATCTTTCAAAAGTTATATCACCTGGTGCGAGTATTCGATCTCGACCTCAAAGTTTTGCTCAAAAGTTACGTAGTACAGGAAAAAGTGTAAAAGGATATATTAATTTGAATGAAGGTGTAATAACTCCTAATTTTGGAGCAAGTCCAAGTGGATCTGGCTTAGATAAATTTTGTGTACTTCCTGATAAATGTAAAGATACAACGCATTTAACACCACGGTGTTGGAAAACAATTTATTATTTATTAGATTTATATGCTACTCGACCAGAAACTAAAACAATTACACATCGTTTTTCGATACCAGCGGATGCTTCAGAACATTATAAAAGTGGTCGAAAATATGAATTATTAAATGAAACAAAAGATGCAGATATCGAAAAAGGATTGAATGCTGAAAATAGTTCAACACCTGTGCCACTTCCACGAGAACTAAGTCAATATTAATTTATTTTTTAGCATATATTCTTTAAAATTGAATTTTATCATTTATTTTATATAATTCATTATATATAAAAATACATTGCAGATATTGTTACGGGAGAAAGAACAAGATTAGTTATTTTTGGTGTTGCTCGAATACATAGGACCAGATTGTTAGCTACTCTTAGTGGATTGAAGCTTGAAGCAGAAATAACGAGTCTTCATGCAAGTTTTACATGTCGTAAAAAATCAAGACCTGCAAGTTTAGAATGCAGTTTAACTGGTCAAATTGGCAGAACAATGATTGTTTTATTAGAAGGTGTTGCACCTAATCAACAAACAGTTGTCAAAGTAACTGTAGGCAAATCACAGGCTTTATATTCGAGTATTAGTAGACGACAAAAAGATAAAAATAGTGGATTATTGACTGTCGGTGCTGTCAATATAGATATTCCTCAACATCCAGTAGCTTTACATGGTATGATGACCAGAGGTAGTAAACAATTGTCATCGACTTTGCAAGTAAATATATAATTTTTTTTTCTTTAATAATTATTTATGATAAATATATTTAAATTATTATATTATATTATATATAAATTTCTTAGTTATAGATATATTCAAGTTATAATATCAAATAATAATATTTTTTCAGGAACTTAGGGTGACAAGAACATCTTCAAGAATGTCCAGAGGTCAACAACAAGATGAAGTAGATACAGGAGTACCTAGTAGTCCACATCATTATGCACCTGCGCCATCAGATGACTTAGAGAAACCACAAGTAGTATCTAGTTTATTAGAACCAATTGTAATGCAGTTTCATATAATACTTCAAAGTTTGAGTATAACAGCAGCTCTGTTACCATCTTTACAAGCACAATACAAAATGGATCGAGTAACTAGTTCTGGTATAACTGGTAGTAAAGCTAAATTTACAATAGATCTACCTCATCATACTTTGAGTTTCACAACAAAACTTCAAGTGACAGAAGCAAATTTACCCTCTGAAGCTAGTATTGAACTTCCTAAAGTACATGTATCTGCGGAATATATTCAAGATGGTAACAGTAATATAAATGATAGTAAATTAGCTGGTTAGTAACCAAATGATTTTTTATGAATTATACTTTAATTTCTTAATTACTTTTTATACCTTAATTATAAAATTATTATATTTTATAATATGAATATATTGAATTAAGTTTTTTATAATTTAAAGATGGTGTTGTATTAAGACAAGGTAGTTATCTCAGTGCAACGGCGGATATCGGTATTTTTGAACATTCATTGACTACAGATCTTCTTAATCATTTGGTATTCGTACAAAAAGTATTCATGAAAGAAGTAAATGAAGTTGTACAAAAAGTTTATGGTGGAGAAAAACCAGTTCCTTTATGGTTAGAAGATGAAGAACCAAATAATACAACTGTAAAAAGAATATTATTTACATTGATTATTCGCATTAAGGCATGTTTAATATCATTATATATTATTTATATCATTATATATCATTATATAATATTAATATTATTAATAATTTAAACTTTATAATATTTTATAATATTTTTTATATTATATATATAGAGAATACAATTGACAGCAACAACTCCGACGAATTCGGCAGTTCGATTAGAAACTGGAGCAGTTGAATTGCAATTATCTAATAGAGTACAAAATGTTTCTGGTGCCACTCAACCAAATCCATACATGAAGCTGTTTGGAAAAGCACAAGTTGATATTAATTTAAGTCTTGGACAATTATTAAAGAATCTTTTATTTGAAGAAGCAGAACCAGAATTTCAACAATTTGCCTTTTTTAATACTAGAGTAGGATTACGAAACGCTTTCCAAGAAGAGATGGCAGAAGGTGAAGATAAAGAAGTAGTATTAATTACATTAAAACGTCCATTAATATATGTTCAACCAATGGCTATTGATAAAGCTATACTTGTTTGGTTAAATTATAAAAACGCATATGAATATTGGAATGAGAAAAGAGCTAATTTAAATAAAGAGGTTTTAACTGCCACACAACAAGTATTTGAAAAAGTGCCATTTGGTCAAATAACAAGTCAATTAAGTGCTCCTCATTTAGGAACATTATTTTTGCAATTGACTGTGGATGATATGGGTATTTGTTTACCATTGAATCCTCTGCCACCTACTTGGAGTATGAATAGAGGACTATATGATGGTGAATCAAGAGGTGCTGTAGTAGTAACATTAGAAAATACAAGCATATCAGCTTGCAGCAGTGGTAGCTTAGTTAGTAAAGCAAGGTATAATCTTTTTAGTTATTTAATTTTTAATGAATTACAAATTGATTGATAATATTTTAATATTTTACAGATTTATGGGTTTATGCTTAAGATTTGCTGATGATTTTGAAACTTCTTTAGATGATTGGAAACCAGATGTAACTGATAGTAGTATAATGAATTTATGTATGGTTTCTGAAGGCACTTATGAAGTATGTAGCAGAACAATTGCACAAAAACAGGATAAGTCTGGTAATAAAAATATTCTTCAATTTTAATAATTTTCTGTAATGAATGAATAATTATTTTTCAATTATTTTTAGATAATGCCAAGTGGATTTTAAATGTACAATGGCAAATGGAAGGTGTTGATATTCATTTAGATGTTAATGTAGGACAACAATTATCAGCACTTGGACATACATTAACAATGCTGACTGGTTCTGAAGAAGATGATATTCATGTACCTGCTGATTATGATAGTGATGATGCAGATCAACCAGATAATAGTACTAGCCAGGTTAAGAAAAAAGTATGGTTTAATTATATTTATTTTATCCTAGTACTTTTTTTGGTCCTTATTTGGGTAATGTATTAGAAATTAGATATAAGTTATTAAGAATATTTTCACAAAATAAACTTTTTTATTTTTTTACATTCATAAAATTTTGTTGCTTAAATTGTTTAATAATATGTATATTATTCATTAATTGAATTTTAAATGTTTGTAGGAGAGTATATTAATGAAGAAATCTAAAAATTGGACAGATAGTTTACCAGCGTTTGTTTTTGATCCTACACTCGATGCGAAAAAAAGATCGAAACTAATTGAAAAAGAAATGAATGAACAGGCAAAAATTATAAATGATTTAAGATCATTGGGTGCTTCTCATGGAACTATAGAGCAAGAAATGAAGCGTTTACATGAATTAGAAGCTATGGTTTTTAAAGATTTTAGAAGGTATAAATTTATGAAATAAATTTTACATTATTCTGATGAAAAAAATATTATTAAATATTTTTCTTTATACGAATTATAGAGATATGATTCAAAAATTAAGAAGACAGTCAGTTAAAGCTTCAGGAATAAAAGGAAAATTAGGACTAGGTGGAAAACCAACTACGTATCGATCACGCTCATTTATCGTACCATCACCAACACTTGAAAATCAGTTAGAAAGTCCTGAAGATATGAATATAGAAGTCAATTCAGCAAATTCTGCTAGTTATGAAAGTAGTCCTAGAAGTGGTCCAAGCCGGTATTATATATTTTTACAAAATTTTTTTTTCAAAAATTTGTCCTTTTTCAAAAAATATTACTTAATAATCTTATTAATTTTTAAAGATCTGCTTCTCTTCGCGTAAGAGGACTTAGTGGACCGCGAGTTACTTTTAGCGATACACATACTATGGGCAGGTATGTTTATATTATATAATTCTATAATATTTTTTTATCATATTTAACTAATATTAACTAATATTATAGGCAATCATCACTTCCAAGTGCTGGTTCCGAGTTAAGCTTACCAGAGGGAGAGTTAGAATGGCCAGAAGCTATTGAAATAGATGGAGAACGAGTTGAATTAAAAAAAAAAAGCAGAGATATTAGTTATACCTCTAGTTATGATAGTATGGAAGGAAAGTATGTATGAGCATAAAATATAAATATATAAATATATTAAATTACACTTATTAAATTTTAATTTTCATAGTGCACCACTACTTGATTCATTTGGCAAAGAACAATCTTCATCAACTTCATCACCATATATAACACCTCAAAAAGCTCAAGAACCTAATATAGATTTTGAACTTGATGTAAAAGTTCTAATTAATAGTGGTAAATGTGTACTCCATACAAAAGATCCAGGAAAAGAAGATGAAATTAAAATGTAAATTGATTGTATATTAACTTTAAATACTATAAATATTTATTATATATATAATATAATATTATATGTAATATTATAAAAATTACTTATTTATAGTATGAGTAGAATGAAGAAAGAACGATCATGTTCAGGAGGTACATTTGAATTTCAACCAAGCAGTCCTAGTAGTAGTAGAAAACACTTAAGTAGTAAAGAAAAATCATCCACTGCAAGTACATCTCGACTACGATATTTACAACATACAAACGTTCCTTTAGTAGATTTAACAATTTTTCATATTCCTGGTTTAGATGTAAAGGTAAAAATATTTTTACAGATATAAATATTTTACATATTTTGCTATTATACATATTTTAATATTATATCAGTATATATATTTTAAATTATGTTTTGTTATAGGTACATTATGAATCTAAAACACTTCCAGAAGAATCTGTCTCTCCTCGTGTATCATCTGATAATAGCTTGCTTAATCCTTCATCAGTGACTGCATTTAAAAAGTCTAGTACTAAAAAGGCTAGTTTGTTTGCTTGGATGACACTTCAAAGTATACCAGAAGAAACAATAATAAGTCCACATATTCTTGAATTTTTGGAACAAACATTAGAACCAATACCAAGTAAAACCAATTTTCATAGTAATACGCAAACAAATGTAGTATTTCCATTGGATAATGCAGAAAGTACATCTTGGGCTGCTACTGCAGCAAGTAGCAGCAATTATGTTTATGCGAGTTTTCCTGTTGATGTGATAGTATATTTTCATATGCAACCTTCTACATTTAGGTACATTATAAATAATCTTATTAATTTTCTTATAGATATTAATTACTAAATTTCTTCATTATTTTAGATTTTCTTGTTTACCAGTTTCTCGCGTGGAATGTATTCTGCAATTGCCGTCCCTTGATATAATATTTTCGTCCAAGCGAGCAGAAGAAGAACTTATAGAGTTTCGAGAGTACAAATCTCCAAATACACAATCTACTGGAAAAGAAGCAGGTTCAGCGATTGGTGGATTATCTGTTACTGGATGTCTTGCTGATTTTTCCGTTTATATTTTTCATCCTTATGGTGGTGGAAAGAAAACTGGTTTAAAAGAAGCTCAATGGTCACCTTTATCGGATAGTGAAAGAAAAGATTCTTTAAGTATTAATGTCGCATTTGTAAAATTTCACATGTCTAGAAGTCGTAAATTAAATTTTCAAAGTGAGCAGTTAAAGAAAATATCAGATACTAGTCGTGCAGTTATACGATTTTCTAGTATGTACTATTTTTTAATTACTAAGATAATAGTTAATATATTAACTATAAAATTAATAAAATATTTTTATACAAATTTTTAGCAATTGTTGATATTGGATCGGCTTCATTTAAATACGATATGCGAAGATTAAGTGAAATTTTGGCTTTTCCAAAAGCATGGTATAGACGTAGTATAGTACGTCGATTATTTTTAGGAGATTTAAGTTCAGGTACTGCATATTCTGAAGGTGATGGCAGTCCTTCTCTGAATCAAGAAGAAGCTGTTATGGGTAGTTCTCTATTAAAACATTATGATCGGCATGCTGCTGATGGATTATCTAAAAGTGCTCCTGAACGAAGTCCAACATTGAATAGAGATAAATTAAGATTGAGTTTAGAAAATGATATACCGAAACACGCACGATTGAAAGGTATTTTAAATTGATTAAAATTTTTATTTTTTTTAATTATGACTTCAAATGACTTTTAATATTTTATATTTTAATAAATATAAATAATATAATTTTAACATTAGATATCGGTAGAGGATGGAGTTTTACTTCTGATAAACAAATGTCTTCAGAACTTAAATTAAGAGAATCTGCATGGGAAACATTAGTATTGTTTGCCATAAATTTCACTCGTTTAAATGTTCATATGAACATGGGCAATGTAATGGGTAATGTTACATGGATGACAAAGGATTTTAGGTCTGATGGAAGACTTTCCATAGGAAGTACTGGACATAAAAATTTGTATATAGGTATTGGATTAGGAGGTTCTAGCTTAGATGCAAAAGGTGGCATTGTTGGTGGTGTCATTGAATTGAGTGAAATTGATACATATAGTAAGTTCTGTAATATTAAAATTTATATTAATATTTAATTTAAAATATTTTTATATTATTAATTAATAAATTAAATATTTTTATATGTGCATATTTTTATAGTACATATTAGAGAAGAACCTGGTATAGAACCTGATCATACTGTTGGTTTAAAATTATTTGCATTAGAATTACGATTGGATTATATGGGAACGAGTGTATTAATGTCTAGAGTATCTTCATTGGATGTTACATTAAGAGATGAATGGAAAATTAATCGTAACAATAGTGGAGATGCTTTTATGCCAACAAGAAGGTTGTTTTACGCTTATTATTACAATGTTTTAAATCATAACTGATCATAACTAATTTTTTCATAAATAATTATTTGTATAAATATTCTAGACCTGCAGTAATTTTTATGCATGGAGACTTAGGATGGGATCAATTGCAAATTATGATTAGTAAATCAACAACAGCAGATCTATTAAAAATGTATTATAAATTAGATGAATTTTTTAGTCAACAATTTAAAAGTAGTAAACGAGTATTTAGTTCTTTACAACCTAAGCATCAAAGAGTAAATAACAGTAGCTTCAGAAAAAGAACGCAAAAAAAGAAAATTACCAATGAAGGTAAATTATATTTATATTTTAATAATAAATTACATTTTGATAAATTATATTTAATATTAAATTATATTTTAATAATAAAATTATAAGTAATTAAATTATGAATTTTATAAATGAAATATATATATTTTTAAAAATAAATTTTTATTTAATTTGTTTTTGCAGCTCCATGGCATACAAATCAAACTACAATGTCGGATGCTCGACATCATAGGCATTGGCAAGGAGTATTAGCTCAAGTAGCTGGGCTTCAGTTAGGTAGTTTAAGTTTTTCTTTACCATCAACGGGTACTGTACTCGGAGGAACAATGGAACTTCATGGTTGTAATATAAGTTTAGCATGTTTCCATGGAATTAATTTCAAAAGTAAAAATTGGGCATTATTTTCATTAAAAGAACCATGTATTAGTTTTACTACTGAAGCTCAAGAAATTCCAAGTGTTGAATGTAAGAAATATTTTTAAAAATAATTGAAATCTATATTTCTTTCAAAATTATTTAATAATAATAATATTTTTAGCTCCAAATACACGCGATGTTCACGTCGTGCAAACATTAACCATTAGTTTAGGTCAACAACAAGAACAACATGCAAGACATCATTCTATGGCTACAGTTTGTAGATTGAGTCGTAGTGTACTTTTCCCACCTCAATTTAAATCATTACAAGAATGGTTTCATTATGCATTTGCTAATAGTGAAATTGATGGTATGTATATATTTTATATATATTTATGATAATAAATATAAAGTTAAATTTCTTATATTAATTTTTATGTTAATATATAGCCGTAGATCGATTTCCGTGTGTTGAAAGAGAACGAACAGATAGTACGTCTGATAGTGGTAATGTAACTCGTGGAAGAAGTACATCAACTACTTCCGGAAAATTACAAGAACATTCTCATGCGAGAGAAGTTATATTTGCTCTGCCATCATTACAATTACATTTAAAAACCGAACATCTTCAAACTGCTAAAACTCCAGTTGTTATTGGTATGTAATTTTTATTATCATAATTTAAATAAATATATATATTTAAGAAATTTAAAAAATTATAACAAAAATATATGTCTTTAAATATATTTATAATTATATATATTATAATTATATGTGATGAAATATTTTATCTATCTTATTTATTTTTCATATATATTTATAAATATAAAAGCAATAGTTTTTTTTTAAAGTAAAAATGATTTTTCTTTGAATTATGTACGCAATTATTTTCTTTTTATATATTTTTAGGAGCACCTAAACATATTTTATATAGTAAGTATAATGTAAGAATGATTTATTTAAAATCTGGTAAAATTCAATTTGGAATTAATAAAATTATTTGATTTGTAGAATATTTCAGATTATTGAATGCTTTATAATTATAATATCTATTATATAAGATAATATTATATAAAGAATTATTTTGCATGGAATGATCAATAAATGCTAAATAATTGCTAAAAATTAGATTTTAGTTTTTGAAATTGCCATAACTCTGTATAATTAAATTTATATATTTAAAATGCATGTTTTGCATAAAATAAGATAATTAATGCAATACATAAATAGAATATTTATTTATTTAAAATATATATTTATTTCCTATAATAATAAATAACAATAATAGTTTTTATAAGTATAATAAATATAATAAAATATAATATTACCCAATGCAGAATAATTATAATTATATCAATATTTTAATTTTAAAGTGTTATTGTTCATGCATATTATTATATTATTTTATATAGTGTAATTCTACAAAAATATAGAAATTAAATATACAGTTAGAATTCATTGCAAAAATCATTTCAATACTTTAATAGTAACAGGTTTTTTGATTTTCGTATAATATTAGAAATGCAATTATATTGCTTTTTTATTATAACAATACTTAAGTAATTATTGAAAAATTGCTAAAAAAAAGTAGTTATATATCGTTGCAAATGTATTAATAAAATATTTTGAAATGCAATGCTAAAATTTTATATTATGTAAAATTTATTTTCTAAAAATCATTTTCTTAACAGGTGAAAAACCACTAGTTGAATGTAGTTTCATCACGGAATTCGAAGATCATATCTTTGTTACGGTAGATGCAGAGGCCTTTTTCTTTCTCCATGATTTAATTACTTCATATGTGAAAGAAAAAGAAAAAGTGGTAATTACATTTCGTATATTTTTAAATTGAATGTTGCGTGTGAAAAAGCATTTTTTATAATTTTATAAATATTTTATTATTTTTTATGTCATTTTTAGAATATGAGCGCACGAGCACATAGTCCAGATCCTCAAGAGAAAAAAAGCGGAAGCACTGCCAATACTTCCGTTACAACAACGATTATTTCTGAAGATGAGAAGAAACGTAAGCAATTTGATCCAGCAGAAATGTTCATAAAAGATTGGCGATCATATAGATGTAAAACATGGCATGTAGAACCAACTGTAAGGTAATGACGAAGTATTATAATTATTTTATTATTATGTTGTTATTTTATTATAACATTTATTCTTTATACGGAAGGTTACTTTCGTGGGCTGGTAAAAGCATTGAGCCCTATGGAATAGATTATATTTTGCAAAAGCTAGGATTTGCTCATGCTCGTACAACGATACCTAAATGGATTCAACGAGGTTTTATGGATCCTCTAGACAAATTATTAGCTATTCTTATGTTAAGAATGGTTTCTGCAGTTCGCGAAGAATCGTTAGAAGAACAGAAAGAACATAAACGAGAAAAATAATTATTACGATTTTGAAAGTTTGAAGTTCAGATTGAAAATATAGAAGCTGGAAAATGAAATCATACACACATAGATAATCGTCCAAAATAATAATGTCCATAATTTTTTTGTGCTACTAAGCTACTAAGCAAGAATACCAATAAAATCGTTGTTTCTTTACATTACTTAAACTAAACATTAAATAATACAAATTTCCTAACAAAGAAATAAACTATAATGATTAATTCAATCAGTTCAGTATAAGAAACGACGAACTTGATAATTACTCGCGAAATTGATATTTTGAGTATATGTATGTTTAAAAAAGCATTTGTAAGAAGTATGTTAATAAGATGTAACATGTAATCAAACAATTGTACATTAAAATATAAATAATGGTTTATCGTTACCGATATTTCGTTCGAACGTGTTAGATATTGCACAGAATGCCAATGGCATAGCAACGAGCGTAATACACACACACACACACACACACACACACACACACACACATTAATAGCGTTTAATAACGCTTTCTCATTATATTTTCATAAGATATCATAGAGAATTTTTATTTAAAAGAAAATTCATTTTAAAAATCGTTCACGATTATAATAAATACACATTTGAGTATGTTAAAATATTTAACGAGTTTTCAGCTTTAGAATTTTATAAATTACATTTACGTACAAATTATGTAGATATTAGCGTTTTAAAAGACTTATGCGCCTAGATAAAATATGAGACGGTTATACGTGTTAGAAATATTGAGAATTATGTATGAAAGCAAAATGCTCTTTTAGCTTGGAGCTTAGCAACTTTCTTATATTAGTTTCAAAAAACATTTGTCTTTCCATTAATTGCTCATCAATTACGCTTACATTTTTGTAGTTATCATCTGTTTTTTTTTATTTTCTATTTTTTCCCTTTGTTTTTTTTAAATCATTTTTAATAAATGAATTTAAAATTTTATTATATTGTTAATCGATATTAGCCATGGTATTTTTGCTCATTTTTAACGATAATATATATGAATTATATGTATACATAACGTTTTAGTAGAAGATAGAATAATATAATCTTTATTTAGTTTTATGAAATATGAATCGTTTTTGTGCATATTAAATTATTACTGTAATGTAATGTAATATATTTTTGTATATATATAAATCGCACGATTTTTTCCGTAAAAGTATCTATAGATACACCATATAATGCCAAGTTGTAATTGCAATGTGCACTTTCAAAACAATGAAATAAGGAGCTGGTATATATTAGAATTAAGTTGTTATTGTAGGATAATACATTTCAATGTATATATACATATATACTATTTTAAATGAAAAATGTAAAAATCGATTAAACTTAACGTAGAAAACATAAGCAAATAAGCAATTAATGTATCGTTCAAGCATTTTTTTCATTCGAGAGATTCGTAATATATATATATATATTATATATATATATATTATAATATCCATTGCAAAAATTATAGTTTTTTGGGTTTAGTCTTCCTGCAGCACTACTTAATTTTAAGTGCAATTTGATCATTTACAATAATATAATTGAATTTATTAGAATTTTTCTATATATGAAAAGCAAACAAAATATAGCATATGTTTCTATAATATAACAAAAGCGAATTTTTACGTAGATTGCAAATAATGAATTTAGGCTTCTCATTATTCCATAATCACTAATATCGCAATAATATATATTTACGATAGAAAATTGATCAATTATGAATTTTGAATTTTGTAATAACATATTTATACGTATATTATTTATATCGTAATATACGTGTAACATTATATGCAAGTTCCAGCATTTACGTAATTCGAATTAAAGTACTTGATATTATAAGATACAAGAGTTTTCAGCTTTAATAATTAAATGAAAATTTTTATGCAATTAATGTTTTCAAATAATATTGCATATACATTTGTTTTTAAAATATTATATTTTTAAGATTAATTTAATTGAAAGAAATATTTGAATAATAAAAATGATATGTTCCTCTAAAATGTAATTTATAGAAAGAATTTAGACAATTTAGTATATTTTTTAGTTAAAATAATGAATGTTAATTTATTTAATATGTCAGACCAAAATTTTTTTTGAAATTTATATTATGTGTATATTTGCTCATCGTTATGACTGCGCGTAATGTTCTCTATTTAAAAAAAAAATTATACATTTAATAAAGACTAGATCCAGCCAGTACAAGAATAGTGAATTTTACATTGTAACAGTAGTATTATTTACGAGAAACGAACGATGTATAAATATTTTTTATTTATTTCGATACTCGAATGATAAAAATTCGCTTCGAGTAAAGGAATCAGTGAAGCGATCTAGAAAGTTACAAAGCAATTGAATCAACAGTTAATTTTTCAGTGGATTTCGAACATTTCCATTCATTAGCCAAATTTGTCATCTCATAGAATAATATATTTAATAGATGTGAAATGGTATATGTCCAAATTAAAAAAAATATACTAATGTGCCTGAGACACAATATATTTAACATCTCTTCTTGCAGCATTTATGATATACATATATAGTATATGTATAGATCCGCTTCATTTCGATTTATAATTACTTTTACTGAATTGTCAACTGTTGTTCTACTTTCTTTGTACATTTGTTATCTATATTTGAACAAATTAATAAAAACATTAAAAAAAAAAAGAATTTGTGATACTTTTTATGCATAAAATTGAAATTATCATAATTTTTATTTCAAAACAATCTTTTAACAATTATTTTCTCTTTTTCATTTTCTTATTCATCTAATTAAAATAAATGATAACGCTAAATATGTTTCAATAGATTAAAAATTCATCTAATGATCATTTAATCGTAATTTATCATTATAAATCTTATAAATTCTTATTATCGAGATAAAGGTCCAAGTGAAGTAAATGCACTTTGAAATTACGCAATTGTTCTCGTCCAAGGAATGTAAGTATACGCAGTTTTTTCTTCTGTCTATTGGAAGTTATCTATTTTGTCCAAAGATGTCAAGGATGACATTTAACGGACATGCGTAGTTTTTTCGCGATGACATTAGATTATATTCGTTTGAGACAAGGATGAGTTAAAAAAAAAAAAAAGAAAAACGACTTTTTGTCGTAAATATCCATCCTTTACCTCCAGACTTAAAATTTCTCTCTTCCATTAAAACTGATCTTCGATAAAGCTACTCGACTTAATTAAGAAATAAAAATACACGACGAAGGAACGAAGTGTCGCGAGCAAATAAAAATCCAAAAAACAGATAAGAGAAGCAGCTGTAAGAAGTAACACGTTTTTGATGTCAATTAATCAGCGATAAGATCAGTTTTCCAGTGCAGATCATAGCCATTTTACTTTACTTATTATTCACGATACTTTACTTCCCCCGTGTTTAACGCAATGCAGATGTAATTGCGTATCGTCGTTTATTTTTGCCATGGTAAATCAACTCATACGTGATGCAACGAGAACTTCATTCACGCGTTCCTCGCGCGCGGGAATTTCTTTTTCGCGGACGAAATTAAGGTCAAACGTCTTTCCTCCAAATAATTTCACGATGAATTCGAGGAATTCTCACGCGTTACGAATCTTTTCTGGCTCGTTTCTGTCGGATGATCGATCGAGATGCGAGTCTGCGATTTCCGATATTTCGCGTGACATCCGGGAGAAACTTGAAAAATAAACGAACAATAAAAAAATAATAAACAATAAACGGATTTTATTGCGAAATCGGCCGAATTATAATTTGAGGTGCGCGCCACGTTAAATTTATACCGTCATTCCGCCATTTTAATACTACATCCAATTATTTATCATTTCTCCTCGAAAAAGATCATTTTGGAATCATTTTAATTTACGGAAATTTCTTTATCCTGCGGACGAAAAAGATCTTTCGTTGATGAAAGAAAATAGCTAGTGGAAGGATATTACGGGGATAAGGGATTCGAATTTCATAATTCATATTGCAAGGAACATCTCATCTTGTATCTAGATGTTGTAAAATATTTAAATTCGAGATTACGTTACGAGCCTTCTGATACTCTTATCTTCGTTTCCTTTTTTTCATTGGTCCTCTGGGGACACGTAACTTGTGAAATTCTCGATTTCACATCCTCCCTTGTTTAACCGACGGAAATGATCCCATCGAAGGAAGAGAACAACAATCCCTTTGAGAATCTTGTATGACAATTGCGTATATGAGTGTATATATATAGCGTTATAGCGCACGTTTTATAGGAAAATAAGTACATCTCTTGAAAGTATGTATAAGTGTGCATTCTATGTAGTTTATCTTATATATTATGATACGATGTTAAATTTAAATGTTCAAAAATGCGTAAAGTTTTTGAAAGGTAAGGAGTAATATTACTTTTTGATTATAATTATCTCTATAACGATGTTAAAGAGCAAGAGCATTCGGTTGAAATGTGAACAACCATGTCAAGGTGGTCTCAGAGTTAGTAGAACGCACTCTTATGGATAATCGTTCTTCGTCATTCTCTTGTCGTGATGGACGGATCACAAAAAGGTTGTCTCGAGTTTCTACAAATGAGCTCATTTATTCCATCATGATTTCAATGTCTGTTTGATTATAATCGCGAATAAAATGTTTTGGGTTTCGCATATTTAAACAGAGCCACTTTAATTCTATTCTCGAGGTGACAGATTGAATCAATCAACTAGATTATATTACGAGTATATTGTGGTTACATAAATAGATTACACAATATGAAATTATATTATTTCATTATTATATCAAGATTAAACAGTAGAGAAATATTTGTAGAGACTTTCAAGTTTCAATTATCTTTTAATTAATATTTCTATCAAAAAATATTTTTTATTTAGAAATTTTCGACTAATATTTATTTCTGTACAATCATTTAAAAATCTTCGAGAAAATTTATTATTTTATTTCGAATTAATTCAATCTATTACGATAAAAAAGAATTTTAAATGTAGCCCAATGTAAAACTCGGCATCACTTTCAAGATATTTAATAACGAGTTCTTAATATGCACTTACCAAAATTACGATGCTTTTAAGGTTCCATTATCAATAAAACGATGAAGAAGATAAATCGAGTTAAAAAAAAAAAATGATTATGATTTAATTAATTGCTCGAACTATCTTATATACTTGTCAAGTTTCATCTCGTCAACGTTGCATGACAAAGACGACAAGAAGAAACGACTAAAGTTAAATATAGTTAAATATATGAATAACTATATGTTAAACTATTTATATCCCTGATTACGAATCTTATGATTAATTCGATTTCAGACAGTCGTGAATCTTCATCGATCCAGACGATCTTCATCACGAAGATGATATTAAAGATGACGTGGTGCTCTATGTCCCTAACAATTTTGCAATAGTTCACGTTGTGTCGAAGCCGGTGGGCGGTCCGTTCTTTCGTGACATTAATGCACACCATTCTTTGTTCTAATACTTTAATGCCATTTCACGGAACTCGAGATCATCGGCCAATTTTTAATTTAATCCTGAAAAAAATATCCAATTTACGAAGCTTGAACCGATTAATTCACTTTATAGCTTTTCGTTTTAAATTTTAGAAACAGTATCTTAAAAGATAGATTTTTCGTCCATAGACAATCACCATGTAAATTGAATTATGAAGTAATGACGAAATTAAAAAGATAAAGAAGCAATAAAAAAATTTCAATATTTCGAATAATTAATCTGTAGAGGAATAAATTTATTAAAAGATAATGATTATTTTTTATTTTTTCCAATTTTATTTCATTTAAGATAAGTTATTACGTAAGTTAAGAGAAATTTCAGAGGCAAGACTACTTTTAAACATTTTCAATATTCGCAAATTATACGTTTTTTTTTTTTTTTTAAATTCGAACGGTCGCAAGGCAAAGAGCGAGCTTTAACCGGTTTCGCGGCAGTAATCGCAAGATTTCGTTCGAATTCACGAGTCACAGGTCGATGGCCAATACCGAGTACTGTTTTGTGCTTCCATTTTTTACACTTTGAAAACGACAAAAAAGAATTTGCTTGCGGATTTTCCTGGACCAAACTGGTTTCGGGGCCAAGATCCTTTTTACAGCCCTGCCTCGACATCGTTTCTTTGAAACTGGTACCAAGGTACCTTATCATAGGACACGGAACGAAAATAACCGACTACTCTCCTTTTCTCTTCCTTCCTTTTTTCAGGCAAGAATTATTCTCTTGATAGGATAAAAAACTTGGAAGTAGGTAAGTATACTTGTAATTTCTTCAAAGATAAGTCGGAATACTAAATGTGCGGATGGAATATAAGTAAATTTCTTTTAATGGTACATTGGTATGTAAAGTGATTTGATAACAAAACGATGTTACGTAAAGATTTATATACGCGTGAAGAAATTTTTCGAGTCTTTGAATTTTTAAGTTTTAATATTTTAATATTGGAGTAAGTTTTTTCTTTATACTTGCATAAAATTTATTAAATAAGATCTCTATTTCTTGAACTTTATTTTGACAATATAATTACGCGAGTTCGTAGAAATTGTAACTAAATTTCGATAACACTGTTTAAGTGGAAACTTTTGAGGTTTAACAATGTAACAAGTAATACTACGGGTGAAAGTTTAGAAGGCTACGTGATTTGCGAATGAGATTCGTATATTATCTCTTAAATGTCCGAGAAATAAATTCTTATGATAAATTCATGATTAAATTTTAGAAATAAATCTGCATATATCAAGCATAGAAAATCAGATAAAAATTTAAGGTATTCGGAATTTCTAATTTTTCATGTAGAATAGAATTTAGCTTTTCGAAATTCTCGAATTCTAAAACAATAAATCCTATATAATTTACGTATTCTATCCAATTTCATTAATCACAATTTTATTTTCTATAATGTCGGAAATATATTTATAATAACTATGCGGTGCAAAATACGAATAAATGGACAAATTTATAATAAAAAATAACTTTCTCCAAGCCAGGAAACGGTTTCTGCGCATCAATGTCAAGGTTGGTTTCTGCTCTTGATCTTCGGATAAAACGTGACGTAACGTATCCATAGACAAAGAACAGGATCATAAATTTTCTACCCTTCGAGTATCATATATAATAAAAATGATAATTAACATAATCCCATAACGAAGCAACAAATTGATCATTGAAATATT
>NW_006263612.1:27380-37114 GCF_000469605.1 Apis dorsata | reverse complement strand
ATATATATATATATATATATATATATGTAAATATTCAATTATACGACCTACAATATTTGTTTCTTAATGGATTCAGAATAAAGAGATTCAAAATATATTTCTTGAAATATATAAATCAGAATAACAATAATACGCGTATAAGTATACCCATGAAAGGATATCAATATGCAAATCTGTCCCAAATTTCACATCGCTTCCGTGTCATCGGATTTGAAAATGACAGAGATCGTTTGTGTATTCAACAAACGATATATCATTGATCCATTCTCGATCCATCATCCCACACGTAGAACAAGAAACTGAAAATCGACACGGCATCAATTTTCCTTCGACACTTGGCGATTCACCTTCGAGCCTCATCTCGAGGAATTCTTTAACCACAGCTTGTCGATGCCATAAAGATCGGATTTTGCGCATCCATGCAATTGGACAATAGACAATTAATATCCGCAAAGGAAGATCACGATGCCCGAGCCAAGTGTACCTGCACCTCTTTCGATCTCCAGGCAATTATTCCCGCGTCTTCGAGTGTCTTTGCGTTTGTTCTCGAAACTATTCCAGTGAGAATGTCATGGAATCAAGAAGAGATTACGAATAGGATACGTTTTATCTCGGTTTAGCGATCGGCCGAAAGTATCATCGATGCTGGCCGGTTTCGATAGCGAAACACGGCCGATTACGAAAGGTTGATGACATCGCGATTCCCCCGAAGCGTTTCATGATCTTTACCCGTAAATCTTCGGTTTAATGACACGTGGTGTCGTGCGTACGCGATGTTTGGAATTATAATCAGATTCGAGGGCGTAATATAGGGTGCGCCGCAGCGTTAAAACAATTTTCGTTTCTTTCGAAATCGAACAAGCTCGACTCGATTAACCTTACGACCTTTGAGATTTTTTTTTTTTTTCTTTTTCTTTTTCGATGGAACTGTATACGCGTGAAAGCGTTGGAGAGATGACGTATATATTAGAAATCCGTTGGACTTGGCTTTGTGGAGCAGAGTGTAGGTGTAGAGAATGATAGTTAAAACGAGTTTCGTCAACGGTGAGATTGAAAGGAAAGTTAGTTTAGTGTGAATATATTTTTTGATATTCAGAGTTGGTGAAAATTTTTGGACGACAGTATATTGCAAATTTTTTTTCCAAGAATTAAATTAAACTCGTATCGGATATTTAATAGATGTTCGTGAAGTGAAAGCACAATTTGTTCTCAGGTAAACTATGCCGATTTTATGGTCGATTTTCTGATACAACACGAATTCTCTAACGGATCGCTTGCGCAAACGACAAGTTTTACGATATGTTCGTGCGTTCCCATCTTCATGTCAGGATTGTATTTACGTTTCATTGTTATTTCTTCGTTTTTTATATCTAATATTATTATTATTATATTATAATTGTGATTTTCAGGTTTCGCAGCGACGATTATCCAGATCGATTATTAATCGGCGAAATATTTCAAACGAGTAATTAATGCATTTAGAAAAATTATTATCAATTCAATTATTCAATAAACACGTCACTTTTCAGATCGAGAGTTATTTTCTCGTGATCATAATCTTTATGGATTGATGGCATCGATAATTCATCGATCTCGAGGATACGCCAACAATGGCAACAGGTGCAGAACAGTTGTATATAAATTAAGACATATTGACAGGCTAACAAATTAAAATGCTCCACACCACTCCTCGTACTACATGTAATGATTTGCCATTTTCGAAGTTCAATGTTTTGCGACGATGTTACTCGTGCTATTAGTTGTATCTGGCGAACGAGAGAAGCATTAGAAAGTGGCTGTTGTTCGTTGATTTATCTGCAACATAGTGGTTTTACTGTTTGACAATTTGTAAATTCTCTTATATAGATTTAATTTTGTTATTTATTTTTAAATAGAGAAAACTTATGAAAAAAATTAATTTTATTATTCATGAAAAATTGATTAATACGTATTTTTCTCGTTTTTTACTTTGCAAATAAAACAAACTTCGAAATAACACACAGTTTTTTTAAAATTTCGATGCAAAAACAATTTCTAAATATTCGAAAAGAAATTTAAATTTCTTTCAACTTTTATTCCGATATCTTTACAATTTCGAAATTAAATTAAATCAAAATTGAAATAAGCTCTTCATCTTACGTTTCTATGTCTTTATTCAACAGCTTTAATATCCGAGCTTAATGAGAATCTTTGCTTCAGCAACAGGTTAATCAGTACTTGTTATTCAATTTGTTCCATGACAGAGATATAATACGATTCATGAGTCGGCTGTTCGTTTTAAAAAGATTGTAAGGCCACTCAAGTCCAAGTTTCCAGCTTACTCGTAGTTAATTCGCATTTCATTAGGAACTTTAAGAGACGTTCGATCAAGATAAGAAGTTAGAACTAATTAAGATTTCGCAGAAGCGCAACGACAGCGAGGTCATAAGTAACAATTTCACGGTATCATAGCCTGAATAGTTCACTGACTTTCACCCTATATGGTTACGTTCTTGAAAGGAAGGACATGCGGACAAGGAGATTATTTTACAGAAAAGCATGCAACCGTTTAACGCACATCACGACCGTGATTTGTCGTTACCATAATCAGCTTAGTGTACAGTTGTCACAGTGAAAAATCAACTATCATTTTGGAATAGAATACTAGAGATCTCCATGTTCAGTTGTCCTGTTATGCCATGCACGGATTGTACTGGCGGCAGTTCAGAGAAAGAGACTTTGTACTACTGTTGCCGACTTGCAGCATCCGAATAAGACCAAATAATTCGTTAATCTGATGTTGAACTTTTGATGTGAAATATGTCTTTTTATATGTCGTTTAACATGTCTGGAATTTCAGTCATTTTTTAGCGAATAAAAAACTTGTAAGGTGTTTTAAAACAAGAATGAAACTTTGAACTCTTTGATCTTTAATCCGTGAAATTTATCACGAACGGCTCAAGAGAAACTAGAAAAAAACAATACTTGTTACAAGAGAGATTAATTGTAAATAATCTTTGCAATCTCTGGGATCAATACTTACTATCAATTATGTAGAAGTTGAAGATTTAAACTTTCTTGATTTCAATAGTCGAAGCTATTAGATTAATTGAATAATCAATGTTCATAATCCTGTAATTGTAAGATTGATAATAAACTAATTGAAATTGAAATATCTTCGAAAAGACTTTGAAATATATCTAATCGTGAGTCAAGGAAAGTGAAATCTAGTATTTAATGATCTCTGATGAGTTTCATGATATCAAAGTTATAAAAATGTATATTTTTTTTTATCTTTGGATTGTTCTTTGATGAATTTTACGACCTTGTCTTTAAGACTTCAAGATGCTTTAATTTTTGTTGACCCGTGACTGATTTCTTAATCTCGAGGCCGTCTCGAGAATATAGTTTCACATCCTATGATTTTGATAGTATAAATACATTCATAAAACATGTATTTGTTTTGTCAATGTATTTAATTTATACTTTTCTTTTTTTATATTCTACATATTGATACACGTCTCTTCACTACACTAGGTATAACTTGACTGTACATATGTTTTAAAAATTCAAATTCGAACAGACTAATGAAATTAACCATATCCCACGCATAAGAATATAAATTATGCACGTCAACCAGTTATCGCAGACATTATTTCAATCGAAATACTACCTACGTGCAAGCATCAATATTTTGCTTTATCTCTTCTTGTACGAACAACATCCTTCAACATCCTTCTAATGTTTCACTTACATCCATATCTTTCATTTATTCCACGTGCCCGAATTAATTTTCTTCGATAGATTCCCTTGAAAACTATACGTTTTGCAACAAGTCTCTCGAGGCTCTCCGCTATCTCTCATGAAGATACGAAAAAACATACGGCCGCTAATCTTTGATCAATTCTAAAACCCTTACGGCATGTTCTCGACTTCATTATACTTTCAACACATTTATAACGCCCTCCAATGTTTCACGATATATCCGCTTCATTAATATACTCGTAATCGTCCAACGAGTTATGTTTTCCAGCCTCGCATCCTGATACCGGTGCATTCCTGACGTTCCAATCATTCCGAGACAACCGGTCTTGCGAACATTTCGTGAATTGAAGAAGGAAGATGAAGAAAATAAAATTTTACAATCTAATGCAGTTTGGAGTTTCCTCAATTTTTACCATTTGCGATTCTTGCTTTTAGCAAGCTTCATTTTATTTTTTAAAAACGAAATCTGAAAAGAATTAAAAAAAGTATTAACTTAAATCCAATAATAGTGGAAACTAATTTTCTTTTATTTTATTTCAAGATTATCGAATATGGCATTTTTTTAATCTCAATGAGAATAGAATGCAGAATTAAAGTGGAAAACGAATAGAAAGAAAAAGAACAGTTACCAATGTGAATCGATTTGGACTATATAGGATAAAGGGGATACTTATCTCGATTCGAAGAGAACGAATCGGAGCTTGAGCGTATCGAAGTCGTTAAAGGTTCTAGGGGAAAAGGTTAATTATCTGAGCTATGGCGAAGAATTCCGGAAGATGTTTGGCAATTGTGTCTGTCATGGAAGCGAAAGTCTTACTCCTATTAGCTTGTTCGAATCGGGTCAAGTCGCGATACGATCGTTCCATGGCTTCTAACCAGTTTTTCATGAATATTGAACAATATTCACCTATGCTGAAATAATAATAACCATTATATTGCTATCTCGATGTAATTTAAAAAATAAATTAAAAAAAATTCAATTACCTTAAAAAAAAAAAAATAAAAAAAAAAAAGAGTCATTTTTAAAAACTTTCAATACTCAACATGAAATACAATGTTCTCGCATAGAATAACGAATTTACACCGTTTTGCGCTATTTCTCTATCGATTTCACCGACCTCCCACGTCCACCAATTTCTCGTTGTCTATAGTTGCCTCGACATTGACATTTCAAGAGTAGAATTTGGGTTGGACAGTGTAGGCCGGCGTACGAAAGAGCCCCGCCATCAGGTTCACCGATCTGTAACCGCGGGGTCAATAAACCGCATTCTTGCGAATGGACACGCGGCGGCGGATCGGGGAATCTGCTTAAGTTTGTTAAAAATTCACGCACGGGGGTCAAACGTGTACAGCATATATCGCTAGTAAGAGTACATTTTCCGGTACGAAATATTCAACCACCGTATTTTGTGCGATCCGCAACGAAGCTATTCAAACTGCACGTGTTCCATCACATGTCAAGTGTCATCCATGAGGATTTTCGTCGAATGGATATTTTTGCTGAAAAAAAATTTGTAAAAAAAAAAACAAATAATATTAATGAATTTGATATATGTGTTACTTTGAAATTATTTTAAAATAAAATATAATAGAGAGAAAATTATTGTGGGAATTTTATGATAAATATTTTACACATGATAAAGAAATCAAATTTTGTCTACTTCCTTTTTCATCAATTATTTTTTGATATTTTAATGAATAATAATATAACTGATTGAAAATTCGAAGTACGAAATCATTAACAAATTGAAGATATATCAAAATTCATTGAAAGACTTTCTATTTTTTAATAAAATCTTTCTTAAGTATTTCTCTGTTTTAAAAAATGTCTTGCCACTTTCTTGAAGTTAATTGAAGTTTTTGTAGTTTCAGAAAATTTACAAGCTATTTTATTAAACTTTTTCTTATTCATTTGATAATTTTAAATAACTTCATTAACATTTTTCTATTTAAAAGTTTTAATTTCAAATAGACAATTATTTTTTGTTCATTTGTATTACTATCTAAATATATTTTTAGTATTTTCAATATCTATCTCAATAGATTTCCTTTACTTTAATAGGTAACAATTGAACTCATTGTTCACTACCTCAAGAAGCATACTTCCAATCACTGTGCAATTAGATTAAAGATTACGTATTACGTAAATTAACTTCACAATTTTTTTCTTCTTTCACTTTACTTCTCAATTACTAGAAGTTTCTTAATTTCCTCGATTTCTTCGTAAGAAAAGAATTTCGTAAATCGAAAATCTCCTACACTGACGATACTATCATAAATTCCATCTCAGGGCCCTTCGTTAAATTACGTCATCGAGACTAATTCCGAACCAGGATCTTTTTCTCTCTTTCTTGAGAATACAATGGTCAGAGATGTCGCATAAATCAAGTCCAGAAACGAGTCATAAAATTTGTTGGCAACTACCAAAAATTCCCATTATATTCGTCAGCAATCAAAAATCTTCGCTACTGATTACAAGCCACGCATTCCATGATATTTGTTCTATGAAATTTTTCTCCAATTTTCTAGAGTTAAAATTTTAAAGATTAAAAACTTTTTATCTATTTCATACACATATTTTATTTATTTCTTAAATCAAATATTTGTACTTATCTTTTTAAGTTGAATATTCAAGAATAAAACATATTTCAATTATTTTCTTATTTCTATATTTTATAAATTAATAGAATTACCTGTTTTATAAATATTTTTCACATATTATTCATCAAATATTATTCATGATTAAAAATTTCTTCCATTGATTGAAGTCACGCATTCCAAGATTCCTCCTCAGGTTTTACGCCCGCAAGATCCGCTTTCTCGCGTCCTCGTCAATCCGCGAAGCGACCGAGATCACGAAGGAGGAATATGTGTGACAATACGATAAAATTCCCGCAACACCCAACGCTCGAAAAACGGTCTTCATAAATAAAATCTCATCCGGGTCGCAGAGAATTTCAAGACGTGCGGCGAATCTCAAGAGATTATGTATTTTGGCGTTGAATCAGAATACGATTTTTTTAAAATATATATTTTTTTAACTTTTCTTTAATTTGTTTTTTTAAGAAAAAAACAATATAAGAAATTATAATTTTATTGTAATTTCATTTTTTTGCAAATAAATTATATATATTTTTCATAAATTATATAAGAATTATTATTTTGCCAATTTTCATTACTTATATCTTCGCATTCGAAATCACATTTACATTTTAAATCTTTAACTCTTCTATCTCTAATTTTGCCTTTAAACTGAGTATATATAATCCAGGATATGATTTGTAGGTATTTATATTGTCTTTAATTCAATTCAAAATTTCTCACTAAAAATTATATAAAAGTTAGTTTGATTTTTATAATTATTTAAATTATATATCAAATGTTAATTCCATGTGTAGACTTACTTTCATTTTTTATTTTTTAATTTGAATTTATATAAATTATTAATAATTTTTGTTTAACCTGATAATCTATTGATCATGTTCATATCTCTGGAAGTTGGAATTTGAACGAAAGTCCGGATTTAACAGATTTCCATCTCGAAACGCACAAATGAATTGTCTTCTACATGTATCATGAGATCTGAAATCATGATAATATTCGTAGTTTGAAATTTGCTTAAATGAAACCGAGGATATCATAGAACGACGGAATGATGTAGTTTATGCAGAAAGTTGAATAAACGGATTTTAGTTTGTAATAATATAATAAATGAGAAAATTGCGTTAATGTGTATTTCAACTTTAAAATAAATCTAATTTCTCTGATCTTAAATAGTATAAAGAAAATATTAAAAAGATTTACCTTTATGATGTTTGAAACCATATTGCCTTTTTATCTTATATTTTACATTGTCAATGATTCATTCAATGTAAATCTTCAATACATTATCCTATATAATATTATATTTATGTGCACGATATTATTTTCTATCTTTATAATGGAATTTTTAAAAACAGAAGAATCCCAATAGTTGATGACATGGACACAAAGCACGTGTTCTTCGGACATTCTTCAATATTTGTTTCGTAACATAACGATAAGTCACGTATTGTATAAAAATATTTCGTGCATATCGATGTTCGAACAATGTGATAATTTAATTCTTAGTTTTTATTAAATATTGCTACAAAAATTTTTATTTTAAAATTATAAATTATATTCTTTTAAATTAAAATTGCAAAATTTATGTAAATAGGAATAAACATTGGTATGGTATTCTTTCTCAAATATTTTCTTATATAAGATTTTTTTCATTGCATAAAATTTTGTTCAAATTCAAGATTTCATAACAGGAGAATTTAATTGAAAAAGAAGTGGCATATGAAATTTTATTAATATTTTGTTTTTAGTTTTACGAGATTTCGAATTTTGTGGCATCGACAAAAATTATTAAATAAATTTTTATATATTTTCATATTTTTTACCTTTTTTTTTTCCTCTTTTTCTAAAAAATATCCTCTTCTTATTTTTCCCAATACTTTTCTAACTTTCTTGTTTCGCAACATTTATAAATATGCGGATTTTTTCAATGTTTTTCAAATATTTCATATTCACTATTTTTGAATATTATAATTGTGGTTATGTTTCTTTAATTCCATAAATTTAAACTACACATTATGTCGATAACTTAGGTAACGATCGAAAAATTTTGATCAACGCCATCTCGCGTTTGGATCCGCGAAGCTCCGACTTGTTACTAGCATAGCAGGATATGCAAGGAGGAATGCGATCTCAAAGACAAGGAAAGCAACATTGTGCGAGAAGGACAGAGAGCATCCCCCACCACTTCGGTAAACACTACATGGAAAATTTCTTAATAACTCAATTTTTATTAAAAATTTTAAGACTTTTGAGCGTGCAATATGAAGCTAGAGCTTTAAACAAGTTTCCCATCTCGATTTTAACATGAAATTCCTTTGAATTAATTATTTATTAATAATTATTGCGTCATACTTTTAATCTATTGATGACGCCATATTGAAAATTCATTAATTACTCGTTTTCTACGCAAAATTTTTACACTTTTAGAATCGCATCTTGAAGCTAGAACTTGAAACAAGTTTCTTCTATCAATTTTAACAGGAAATTCATTGTTATTAATTAGTTATTAACGATTATTATGAAGAATGTATTCATCGTATATCCCCATCTCTGTAACCGAGTAATAAACAATTAGTTTATTTATTTAAATAAGAGTGAAATTCTAAATAAAATTTAGACGTGAAAATAGGAGAAGAAACAACGTTTCAATATATATAATTACATAAATAAATTAATTCCCATATCATGAAAAATTAATAAAAAATCTATCGCATATCATGTCGCTTCGATATGAGGCATTAATTGTTAATAAATAATTAATGGAAAAGAATTTTGTATTAAAACTGATAGAAGAAACTTGCTTAAGGTTTTAGTTTTAAGATGCGATCTTAAAAGTGTCGAAATTTTTATTAGAAAATGAATTATTAATAAATTTTTAATATTGAGTCTTCGATATATTAGAACTATGACGCGTTAATTGTTAATAAATAATTAATGGAAATGAATTTCTTGTTAAAATTGATAAAAGAAACTTGCTGAAGGTTCTAGTTTTAAAATACGATCTTAAAAGTGTCGAAATTTTTATTAAAAAATGAATTATTAATAAATTTTTAATATTGCGTCTTCGATATATTAGAACTATGACGCGTTAATTGTTAATAAATAATTAATGGAAATGAATTTTTTATTAAAATTGATAAAAGAAACTTGCTGAAGGTTCTAGTTTTAAGATGCAATCTTAAAAGTGTTAAAATTTTAATTAAAAAATGAGTTATTAATAAATTTATAATATAACGTTTTCGATGTGTTAGAAGTATGACGCGTTAATTGTTAATGAATAATTAATGAGAATGAATTTCCTGTTAAAATTGATAGAAGAAACTTGTTTCAAGTTCTAGCTTCAAGATGCGATTCTAAAAGTGTAGAAATTTTTCGTAGAAAACGAA
>NW_006263612.1:27046-27344 GCF_000469605.1 Apis dorsata | reverse complement strand
TAATTAATGAATTTTCAATATGGCGTCATCAATAGATTAAAAGTATGACGCAATAATTATTAATAAATAATTAATTCAAAGGAATTTCATGTTAAAATCGATATGTGAAACTTGTTTGAAGCTCTAGCTTCATAATGCAAGCTCAAAAGTCTTAAAATTTTTAATAAAAATTGAGTTATTAATAAATTTTCCATGTAGTGTTTACCGAAATGGTGGGGGATGCTCTCTGTCCTTCTCGCACAATGTTGCTTTCCTTGTCTTTGAGATCGCATACCTCCTTGCATATCCTGCTATGCTA
>NW_006263612.1:25619-27022 GCF_000469605.1 Apis dorsata | reverse complement strand
GTAACAAGTCGGAGCTTCGCGGATCCAAACGCGAGATGGCGTTGATCAAAATTTTTCGATCGTCACCTAACTTATCGACATAATTTCCTTTTTTAAATAATAATATGCAGATTAAAGAAAGGAATAGCCGATTATAATTTTAATATTCAAAAATATTTATTTGAGAAACTTCGTAAAAGGAAAATATGAAATATTTTGAAATTTATGAAATATAGGAGGAGAAAAAAAGATATAAAAATATACATAATGTAATATTTATTGTAATATATATAGATATAAAAAAGAACTTGATTAAGATAATATACAAGTACAAAAATTTGTGAGAAAATTATTATAAGAATATAATATAAAATATATAAAATTTAAAAAATAGCAATTATACAGGGGGAAAAGCAAAAGAATATGTAAATATACGCACATTAACCAATCAGTAATGAAATAAATCGACGCAAGAACGACTTATTAAATTGATTGAATGACTGTGCAAGAAATTCATTGCCGGTAATCCGACGATTCTTCGCAAACATCATCCACAGACGTTGTTGTTCATTTAAAATATCTGATTACGATCGATCGGAGTAACGGCATCGTCTTGACAAGATGAAACGCGGAGATAAAGCACGCAAGAGGAATGATAAACAACATATCATTTTAATTTCTGAAAAAAACAATTTGCTTAAATATTACTTGTTCCTTTTTCGAAAACAATCTTCGAATCTCGAAAGATATAGAAATAACGGTATTATTATTATTTCATTACTCGTCTCGTTGGTCGTTCACCTATTCTTGTTTTTTTTTTTTTTTTATCTCGATAAAAAGATACAAGGATTAGATCAGCGAATATATAACTAATAAACATTTTTTTTCTCGAAAGAAAGATTAAATTTTTATTACTCTTTTTCAGTTGATTTATATAAAAATTCGAAGGATGTAACACTTGTTTACGTGATAAAATCCCAATTTAAGCGTGTCATTCTCTGCCATGATGTCGAAAAACTGGAATATTTATTTTTTCTTTTTATTCGTTAACGGTTAACACGAAAATATATTTATAATATTAAATTTAACGATGGCAATATTCTCTAAAGAAGAACATATATATTTATGTTTTCTCTAAAAAACTTAATATTTCTCTTCATCCCCTTCAACGAAGATAAGTTTTAGATGATATCTAAGATTCTCGGCTATGTAATTCGAACAGAAGATTCTAGTACGAATTTTATCATATAGAGACATATAGAGTTTTAAACTAAGATCGATACCGATTGAAAGATACAAAATTGTAAAGTGGAAAAGAGAATTCTGGAAATTTGTTTATTTTGAGAATATGCGATGCATCAATGCTTTGATACACAGAATAAAATTTTCACTTCAAAGTGAGATACAAGCTCGAATAAATATTT
>NW_006263612.1:19741-25094 GCF_000469605.1 Apis dorsata | reverse complement strand
ATTCAATAAATCGTTCGAAAAGTGGTGATTATTATACTATTATTAATAGCAATAACATAGAATTCGCTAACAAGAGTAACATGCTTGTCAAACGTCTTGTAATATGGACATTATCGATTTGTTACCTCTACAAGCTACAAAGTCTTACATATATATATATATATATACGCATGTACATAACCCTCGCCACTTCAAACTACATAATATATCAACAGGTTAACCTAGAACTTAACTCTCTCTCTTAACTTCGTGCATAATGCAACTTGAAATTTCTCTGTACAAATAATTACAACGAACAAAAGTAAATAATTAGGACAATTCGTGCAAAATTACTTGGCGACCTCTTCTCGAGAAATTCGAACTCGTTGTCAAATCCCTCCTCTGATCATCGACTCTTTCAATACTTCTTCATCGTTGATGACAAGCGAGAACCATTTATAGACAAATCGATTTCTCGAGAGAATCCCTTTTCTCTCCCGTGGAACTCGTTTGCAACACGAACGAGTTCTCCTTCCCAAAGGCGAAAACATTTTAAACAGAATCGAATCGCGTGATTCGCTGATTATTCCCTGATTATTCACGTTCCTCTCGTTGCAGCAACGGGATGCGCCGAGGCCGTGTTACGATACATGGACTAGTGGCAAATACTACTTGTCATGCGAATAGCGAATATCTTGGCAAAAAAAGGCCGGCTACTAGAAATAAACTCGCGTGAAACAATTTTCAGGGCAAAGATCGCGACGATTACCAACAATATGTACGCGTTTCAAGTGTGCGTATCGGATAATTTGCATTCGGTGCAACGAATAGACCTTTGATCGTTGGAGAGATCGCGAGGAATTTGAATCCATTCGAGGCGATGAAAGAGGAGCGATTGCGATATCAATGTAATACATTGATCAATCGTGCATCCTTACAAGCGGTGTCTTCTCACCTCTCTGATCCGAATCACAGGAGAATCTTACTTTTAAATAGAATATACCCTTAAATAGACCGATTTATGATAATTTCCACCTATTCGCGCCCTCGTTACGCTTCTTTTCGAACAGAAGGAATAAGATTTGGCGGATTTGGAATAACGAATGAAATTATTCTTGAAAGGAATTAACGGCTCGATTTTTCTGTCTCTTTAACGGCGTATAAGAAAGGAGACTTTGTTATTCTGAATTTTTTTCGCTTCCACAAGGGAAACGTTCTTTGCTGGAAAACTGTGACTCGTTAGAAGAGAAAGAAAGAAAGAAAGAAAAAGAATCAATCGAACGATAGATTACGTTCGATATCCTTTCCCATCCTGATCGCGATAACGCGTAATATCGTTGCGCAACAAGTTGATCAGCATCCTCGATGGCCGATATCGCGACCAGGAAATGAAATTATACAGGTCGATCGTAAAATATTTAGGAGGTTTCGCGGAACGTATCGATTTAATCGCGAGATTTCACCGAACCGGTTTGCCCACTCGAGAACACCCGGGCCTTAACCTTCCTGCGAAACCAGTGTTTTCCAACTTTTTTTTCGCGCTTCTCTCTTTTCCTTCTCTAACAGTTCAAACAGTTTCCCTCCCATCCTCCTCTCATCCTATATATACGTATAAAGCGAGAAAAATTTCAAAGATTAATATCGATCGACGACGCTCCATCTATCGTGAATTTTATTGGACGTGGGAACAGTAACCAGAGTTATTTTTTCCTCGTAAAAATTTGCTCAAATTTTCGGAAAATTTGATCGACGAGATTATGTAATTATGACGACGTCATAAAGAAAGAATAAATAAGAGTTAAAAAATTAGAAATTACAAGTATCGGATCGCGAGTTGAGAGCCACTGATGTAAACGGGCCGCGGATGTTGGTAGAATGATAACTGGCCGCGGAACATCGTCTTGCTCTCAGAAATAATCTCCGAAATAATCGGTAAATTCTTCTCTTCGCATCGTGGACATTTAGTGGACGCGGAAACATTGTAAAACGATAATTGGAACGCAAAGTTGTAACGCTATTCCACCACAAGTAACTAAACGAGCAAGGTTAGGTTACGATTCGAGCTGATACAAATTTCTTGGAAAAAGCTAACCATTTTCTCATTTTGGTCGCGTTTAATTGCTATAAATTTGCAGTAAATTCTCAAGGAGATAACGCTTTGGAATTCTTTAAGGAAATCTCCGTTACGTTTTATTTGGTGATAAATAAACTTCTCGTTTTAACATTTTCTTTTTTTCCAGCAATTAAAAGTGAATAGATATTGGAGGACAGACAGGATCGAAGGACGTTTATTTTAAACGATATCGTTTCAGTTGAAACGAGCGTTGAAAAATTTTATGATAAATTTTTCCAATTAATCGCACGTTAAAATAAATAACCGAGTAATAATATAATAACCGAGAATGTGAATTTTTTTTTACACAAATATTTTTCTTATTTACGTAACAAGTTCGCTCATCTAACCGAACATCCGGAGACCTCCTCTTCAATTTCCCTTTTCGAATAGGTCGAGACGCGATTATATCAGAACGGTAACAGTGTCAGCATCGAGGAAATAGAATGTTAACACGCGAGTCATGACCAGACGACTGGTTTTCTTTCTCTCTTTCTTTCTTTCTTTATAACCCGGTCGGGAAAGTTACGCGCGGCAGCCGGCTGCGTGTCAAACCAGTTACACCTCATGTAAATTACGCTCGGTTGGAAATTATCGAGAGGATTCCGCGTACCGTAGTTCCATGCCACGTTAAGCATTCAGAGAAAGTGATTTGTGTCGCGATAACCGATCGCGCGTGGTTCACGGTTAAACTAAGTACTATACCTATCCGTTCCAACATCCGAGACTCCTCTTCTATTTATACGTATATAACACGTAATATGATTGGGAAAAACCGAGGAAAATTTATAAATCGATGTTTAATAAACGTTTATTGCTATTGATGGATTAGGAAATGGTGGACCTTGTCAAAGGGTTTTAAATTTTTTTTTTTCTTAATTATCCAAGAACACGTGGATGCTTTTAGAATTGATTATCAGAATTTTTTAACACGACTGGGAAAATTTATAAATCGATGTTTATTATTATTGATTAGGAAACGATAGACCTTGTCAAAGGGTTTCAAATTTTTTCTTTTTCCTAATTCCAAGAACAGATGGATGCTTTTAGTAGAATTGATTATCAGAATTTTTTAACGAATATGATTGGGAAAAAGGGAGGAAAATTTACGAATCGATGTTAAATACTTATTATTATTGATGGATTAGGAAAAAGTGAAACTAATTAGAGAGTTTCAAATTTTTTTTTTTCTCCTATTGTCTAGAACATGTGGATGTTTTTTATTTGATTTACGATGTTTGGTGAATTCGGGGGGATGATGATCTTCTGGCGATCGAGAAATCTTTTCTCCTACGTTTGACGTAGTTTGATCAACTCCGTGGAAAGTTTCAATCAAACAACCGTCTCGTTTGAGTTTATTTAACTCAATGAAGATTTAATGCTCGTTCGAATTCTATAATTTTAAAAGACTGGAAAGGTTAACCATATTTTCGAACCTTATCTCAACGTGAAACAGTGCTCAAAAGAATCGAAATTCGGAAATTCTCACGTTCCCGTTTCCTATTTGTAAATTTTGAAACGAAACATCGCATAAAAAAAATCCGTCGTTATTTTCCATTCGTGTTAATTATTTCGAAGATATTTCGAACGAGGAATCTTTAAAAATTGATTTCTTTGGGACTAGGTAAATATTCTTCGTCTGAAATTTTATTATTAAAATTGAACTTTTTATTAAAATTTAATCGATCGAAGTTATTTATCTAATAAATCTAATTTTAATTTGGATTAAAGTTTGTTAAACTATACCTTAAACTGCACTACATCGAAGAATTTCAATTAGCAACACTTCTATACAATCTTTCGATCACTTTCATCTTATTATAACGAATTAAATGATGCGAGAATTAAATGATGCGAGATAAATGAATTTTCTATCGCGTTTTGAAAATTTCTTATATATTTTTTTGTTCGTTTGTCGATTTGTTAGATTATACTTCTAAACTAATTAATTAGACGAATTTGGAACGCGAAACAAATGATAAACTAATTTCTTCGAGATACACGCGAGATAATTTTCCTATTCTATTCGTGTCAATTTAAATACAGGAAGAAAAAGATGATTTGTTGCTTAACCAATATCGATTCTTCGTGTTTTATCAGCCTTCGTTCCTCGTCCAAGTTTTTATTCTTCGTTATTCTTTCCATCTTTCAATCCCTATTTTTGCCACGAACTTTCGTCCATTAATTCTCGTCAAACAAGACACACATTTGGATAATAACTGTAATGGGTAAAATAAGAAACGCATCGAGTTGCGGATAATTTTCTTTTGTATTTTTTAGCATTTCGATGACGATTTCTTTTTTTTTTCTTTTTTTTTAACATTTCATACGTTGTTAGGAAGAAGTACAACGCAAATACGGAATAATAAACACGAAATATATACATAGATATCGTAACAGTGATAAAATGGTTTGCTAGGATAAAATGGATGCGTTAGCTTTTCAATAAATAAACAAAAGTGCGAAAAAGTTTGTATATTTAAAATACAACCGTGTTTATGTACAATGATCGCGATATCGATTTTTCGTCGTAGATTTAAACATCGCGTATCTCATTACTCGCAAATTGAAACTGTCAGTCCGTTACTATATTACGTTATAGAATAATTAAATTTCGAGTTAATTATCCGACTTTATTTCCAGACGTATCCGACTCAACGAATGATTATTCAAAGAGATTAAGCTGATTATAAAGTGCAATACTTTGTAAATCTTTTTATTGTAACAATAATCTCGCGATAATTATTGTTATTATTCAATATTCAATAACTGCAATTAATTAGTTAAAAAGAAACATGAAAAAAAAACTCGAGAAACGAATTAACAATATATTATTATCTATCATATATATATATATTTAAATTATTTTAATTATAAGACAAGAAAATTCCAAAATGAAAAATATATATATACCAATTATAAATATATATATACCAATTATAATTCTTCGATATTCCCCTCCCCCCTCTATTAAATATATTAATCAGACGAACGTGAACAATCTCGCACAAACCTTCCATTTTCCTATTACTCCCCCTCCCCTTCTTTGAATTACCCCCCTTAACTCAAACCTGGCAAGTGCGGAGCAGCGTGCAAAGCGACACGCCAACGGATAATCGTATTCGGGCCAGGATTTCCGATAATTTTGTCGGGTCGAAATCACTAGAGGGAAATTAGAACGGTCGGAGAAGGATTTTCTCCGTATACGCGATGTACACTCGGTCGAGAAACGAGGATGGACGAAATCTGTAACGCATCTGT
>NW_006263612.1:19043-19425 GCF_000469605.1 Apis dorsata | reverse complement strand
AACTTTTCGAGAGACGAGGCTTCGTTCGACGAAGCCTCTTCGTTCGAAGCGCTATCCAGCTGTCTTTGTCGGGATCGTGACAATCGAGCTCGAGTAAGGTCGAATGATAATGCGAATATCGAAATGTGGGACAACGTGAATTTGGCTACCTGGTTTTGCTGACCCGATGCCGTGGTAACGTTATTATGCTAAGTGTCGGGTAGTTTGTACATTTGTATAGGTTGTACGTTTCCAAAATAAACAATGGGGGGATGCAAATACAAGGTGTGACGTAGGTGTGATGGGATAATAGGGAAAATTCTGTATATCGTGTCTGTATGGTTCCTAGATTCGTAGTTCTAGTGAGAAAAGTAAGTGGTAAGTGCGTATATATACATATATT
>NW_006263612.1:12486-18919 GCF_000469605.1 Apis dorsata | reverse complement strand
GAGAGAGAGAGAGAGAGAGAGAGAGAGTTTTTGAGATAAGGAGAATAAATTGGTGAATTGGCGAGGAGTTAATTATATAATAGTATATCGATACAACAGAAGTGGAGTTATTTTTTTTAAGAGACGAAGATTTATTTAATTTAACGATAAAAAAAAAAGAAAAAAAAATGAAAGTTGAGTCGGAGAATAGGAAGAGGGAAAAGTACGAAAGTGAAAATATGGTGTTGCCGGATTAATGGTGAATTTGTTGCGAAGCTATCCGTGGTAATGGTGTTAGCATCGCGATTAGCATTTCAAGTAGATATTTAGCGTCTTTGCGTGATCGATAAGTGAATTTTTTCGTTTCATTTTTAAATTTTTATTGGATAATTATGTTACGTTATGATATATTCGATACTTCTCTTTAATCATATTCATAAATTCTTTTAGTTTCGAAAAGTTGCACGAATCGATGTAGATTTTATTCGAAAACTTTCAAAAAAAAAAAAAGAAAGAAAGAAAGAAAGAAAGAAAGAAAGAAAGACAGAAAAAAAAATGCCACTCTCGGAGAAATTCTCTGTCCGGAATAACCAATTATCTAATTTCACGGTCGTCGAATAAATGGAGAGGAAGAGGAATTCTAATAACGATTGGTAGATAAAATGGTAGATAAAAAAGATAAAGTTTAAAAGTTTAAAAAGGGAGAGGCAAAAAAAAAGAAAAGTGTACTTTAAACACGTTGAAAATTGTTATGATGGAAATTTTTAATGCTAAATTTAGAAAATACCGCTTGCCTCTTCTTTTCCAAGTTTGATCGAACTTTAACGCAAATTCGCGGCATAAATTTTTGCGTAACGGCAAAGCGATGACGGGAATGTAATTTTTCGAAATTGAAAATACAAATGGAAGAAAAGGAAGAATTGGTGGTGGATACGTTTCGAGACAGAGAAAATTGCAAGCCCTAAGACGTCGTTTAGAAACTCCTTTATTGCCTTCTTCTTCCAATATATCCTCTTCTATATAATATGAAACTATGATGAATGGATATTGTTTCTCTTCACATTCGAGCAACAAATCCTTTTTGTTTAAATATCGATGTAACATTTACTTTGAATCGCATTTAAAAAGACATATTTTTTCTTTTTTTCCTTTCTCGTTTAACATCAAATTCTTTTTTTTTTTTTTTTCTTTTTTTTTTAAAAAAAAATTTTTTTTTTTTTTTCTTTCTCTTTTAAAATCAAATTCTTTTTTTTTTTTTTTCCTTTCTCGTTTAACATCAAATTCTTTTTTTTTTTTTTTCCTTTCTCGTTTAACATCAAATTCTTTTTTTTTTTTTTTTCTTTTTTTTTTACAAAAAGATCGTACGACGATGCACGTAACTTCGAGGATCGTTTCGATCTCATCGATCGTAAAATCGAAAAACTCGTGTGAAATGGAAACATCGTATAATCGATAACGCGTGGAGGAAAGCGTGTCCGATCGCGAAGAAAGTGCAACAGGCACCGGCCAGTTTTAAAGTCAAGGTTTACGCCTGAAATTCGAGTTATGCAAGGCGCGTACTCCGCTCCGCTCTTCTCCTCCGAACGTTATTCCGTTCGTTACATGAAACCGACTTGCAACCGGCGCGTAATATTCGCGACTCTTGACTCGCTAATTGAAGTTCATACTACGCTACGTAAGAAATACCAGCGTCGAGCTTTCCCCATCGTTACGGGTAATACCGTTGATATATCGATAGATCCTATGCAATGCAACGAATCACTATGTTTTTTAAAATTTTAAAGAAGCTTTTTAAAATTTTCAATGGAGATTCTTTCTTTTCTAGGATATTTTTTAACAATAGTTTCGTTGCTCGACAGAACGAAACACTTATCCCGTTAAAATATTACTAAAAGTCGCTGCGTTAGAATTTTAAGAAGCTTAACATTTAATAAAAAAAATTTTCACGAGAATGTTATTGTTCGAAAGAACGGAAGATTTATTTTATTATATAGCGATGATAATATACGTTACGTGTAATAATAACAACGATGGAAAATTCGTATTCACTGTAGAGCGCGTTTTCACTAATGAACCGCAATAGATTTCGATACATAAATGCATTTGTATTTCAACGCAAATACGATAATTCTCTTCGAGTTAATATTTCCACGATATTCAACGCATTCAACAAAATTTTGAAAAAAGAGAAGTTAAAAGAGCATTATTGAATCTGGAATCAACAGACCTTTAAACGACTTCCTACTTCCACTTCCAATCCGAACGTTTCTGTTTAAACACGACTAATCTTGATCTCCAAGAAATCACCGTTAATTTCGTCCAAGGCCTCGAAAGAGACCTAACATGGCATTTGGCGCCACTTTTGCCTCCACGTTTCTTTTTTATCCGAACGCGGAACGGAAAAAAAAAAGATCTGTTGAAACGATTGAATTGTTACAAAGCTACCTTTTAAACCAGAAAAGAATCCTTTTATAGAAATTCAACAGGATCTCTCGGGGAGAGAGACACGATACTTACACGTCTCAATCGATCTGATTGATCGTTTGTTCTATAATAAATCCACGGCATTTGGATTAGTTTTTGTCCCGTTTAACCTCGAATTAACCTCGAGCGTGAAGCGAGACGATTGCAATGCAGAAATTGCAGCTGCGCGCGAAAATAAAACGCGCAAAAAAACGACTGTATAAAGTGTCATGGATCGCGGTGAGAAAGGATCCCGTTCCCGTTTATTGGTCGTGAATCCTCCACGGCCTTCCCCAATCGCGTTTACCTACGAAACGAACGATGAATCGGACACGAGAAATGAATTTCTCGAGAATCCTTAACGAGATGATTCATCGTCGCGCCTCGTCCCACCTGCGAAATACCTGCACAGTCCTTGCGAATGGCTGGAAAGGCCACGCGTCACGGATCGAATCACGAATCTTACGCGATGATCCCGAAAAGAATTTCGAATCGTTCCGGATACGATGAATTTTTTCGTCTCGTTATTTTCAACGATATATATATATATATATATTTAATAAATATAGCGACGATAAATTATATCTTTCGCGATAACTTAAGCTGGTGATGATTGGTATAATTTTATACTTGAGAAGCGAAAAAAAAAAAAGATAGAAGAAAAAAAAATAAAATATCGAGAGAATGATCGTTCTTCGAAAAGAGGGTAACCCGTTCCCCCAAGGTGAATCGCGAATGAAACCTCTTGTTACCCACCCACCACGTCCCATCCTCCGCAGCAAAAATAATGAAAACCATCGAAATAAAAATAAAACATATCGATGAATTTACGTTCCCCCGATACCCATCGATCATTCATCCATAGCACACCTCCTCCTCGTTCCGGTTAACAACCACCCGTCTCCTCTTTCTTCTCTTTTTTTTTCTTTTTTTTTTTTTTTGGACTCACCGAGTAACCAAATAAGAAGCCCAACAAGGGAGCTCTCCCTTGAAAAAGAAGAAGAAGAAGAAGAAAAAAAAATAAGAAAAGGAAAAGAAAAGGAAAGAGGAGAAAAAAGAGAGGAGAACCTTTACCAAACTCATCGTCATACCGCATAACCATAACGAAGAGTGGAACGATCCACGTACCACGTACCACGACTCGTTCCTCGGCCGAGCGGAAGGGTCCAAGACGAAGGTCCAAGACGAACAAGGATCACGACACCACGGTACGATAATGGGGATGGGAGGTGGGGTGGGGGGCACGCAAGAATTATCCCTGAAGGAGTCGAAACGGAGAAGAATGGGGAAAAGAGAAGACACCAAGAAGGATGGGCACCAAGTTGGTCGGTTGCTCTTGCCGACCCCCACCCTGTATATAAGCCTTCTTCTGCCGGCTACGTCTTCAGTCTTTCAGTTCGAACGGCACACTGCGTGTACGAATCCGAAGAGATCATCATCTTGCACGGGATCGAGATCTTTGGGACGATGGCTTGCTGAACGGAAGCGAACGGTGGCAGGATGTTTGGCCGTGTGCGCGCCGCTTTCTTCACCCTGGTACGTGCCCCATATACCACGAAGGACCACGAGTGCGACCGACATCCTTTTCTTTTATTTTGTTTTTTTTTTTCGTTTTTTTATTTTTCTTCCTTTTTCTTTTCTTTTCTTTTCTTTTTTAACTTCTTCTTGGATTTTGGATTTTTCGAGTCAGTGAATTTTTTTTTTTTCGAGTTAGAAGGGTGAGAGGATCGGTGTGATAGGATGAGGATGAGGAACAAGTGTGTTGTATAGAAATTGTTAAATAGAAATTGAAGTGGATTGCTCAGTTTTTTTTTTTTTTTTTATCTACCAGTGGTTTTATTCGGATAAATTATATCGATTTGAACAAAATTTGATTTAAATTGACAGACAGAGATTGAAGTTGACCGTGAGCTGGATGTAAAAATATTTTAATTTTATCGATAGGCGATATATTGAATTTCCGTTTCGAATCGGATAAAACTGATTAATTTTGTAAAGTTTTGATCAATTGCGAAACATGATTAAAAATTGAATAGAATTTCGTTACCGTTTCGTTCGTTTGCGGTGGTCACAAATTATTTGTGCGAATTATATTCGAAAAATATAATTTCGTTAATTAATAATTAATAAACTTTTAATTAAAGTTTCAACTGTATTCACACCGGTATGCCGCATATGATTTTTATAACGTCGATACATAACGTGATTCTATGATCATATTTCGATGGGAAACGTGTCTCTTCACTTTTAACGTTGTACAAAATAATTCGGAAACTTTATTGAAATTATTGAAATTTATTTATTAATTGAAAATTGCCCATTGATATCCTTTCGTTTGGAACGAATCTTCGATTCTGCTTCATTTTCGATCATATATTATAATTACAATACAATAATTTAAAAATACGTGAAACAAACTTTTCAATTCAGCTTTACAATTTTCTTTTCATCACGAACGAAATCAACAATTTCGATAATTAAAAATTTTCACATTTTTTTCGTTTAAAAAAGAAATTGATCATCGATCTTGATCGAGACACGAGCAAGCCATTTTTGTCTCGATAATCCCCCGCACTAGTAGCCATCACGTAAATATAGCGATGATAGGCGTTTAATACCTGCGTCAGTCTTGGATGAAAGCGAGATTCATGCCACGTCGCGACGAAGTACGAAACGAATTGCGAAATAAAGGCAATACGTCGAATCGACTGCAAATAGAAAATCACACAACGATATATTACGCATCCTCAGAAAATTTTTCTCTTTCTTTCCATTAATTTCTTTCTATTATAATTCTTATTACGAATCAATATTCCTAGAGATATTTGAATATCCAAAAATAACCAGTTTATAAACCAGCTACGTTCTGGTGCCACCCACAAGTGTCGAGTGGAAAGGCGGTTCTTTCAGGGTCATTACACCTTGCTTTCGGTTATATTTCGAATGCGCCGTACGTATACGCGAATCCAAACGAATCACGATCGTGCATACGACCGAGTGTAATAATATGCGATAGAACGCCGCGTCTCGGCTGTGATCGATGCGTGGCGCCGAGTTTCATTGATCTTGCCACTCGCTCGCCAATGTCGTTGCACTACATTTCATTCATAACTCTCCCAATGCCACAACGCGGCAACGCTATTGTGCTCGCGAGTAGCGAGATCAGTGGCTGTTCGACCATCGTGACTCGATGCATTCGACCGCACGTCAAGTCATCGAGGCGTCTCTCGATTATCGGCTGCGTCGTTGCTCGCGCATAAATTAGGCTGGTTTTTTTTTTTTCGTAGCTACGTTAACGTCTCGATTTTTCCTCGAATTTTTTTTTTTTTTTTTTTACGCGAATAGTTGTGCGCAAGCAAGGGAAAATAATCGATGCGAAACGATAATTAATTAATCCTCGCGCGATGGATGTGCAGTGTCATTTCGATGCAAAAGTATTCGTTACGTTGTTTTTTTGTTTGAATGCGTTATAAATATCGAATCGTTGCGATAAATAATATTAAATTAATCGGAATTGTCTGAAATTAAGAAGAAAAAAATTCTTGAAGCATCGAATTCTGGGATCTGATTGGAAACGAAGAATTTTACGTTTTTCAATGCGTTAAACGTTATTATTAAATTGTGAAAATTTATGCACATATGAAAAATTCATAAATATACAAAAGATATAAAACACATACAATATAAAATACACGTTATAATATTTCAACTATGAAACAGAAGTTTTTATTTCAATTTGTTTTATCCAATCTAATTATATATATATATATATATTTATAATATTTTATAATATTATTAAAAAAGAAAATTCTTCGTTATCATACTGATCCATATACCCATCCGCCTGGAATTAAAATATAAATTGCAATATTACAAGGATTAATAAACAATAGAAATTCAACAATAGAAAATATCTATCTTCTTAACGATTGTTCGACATCGATCGAGAATAATTAATATCGATATTAAGATGCGCGAATACACGATAAAA
>NW_006263612.1:10975-12433 GCF_000469605.1 Apis dorsata | reverse complement strand
ATCGACAAGAATGTAAGGAGAGAGTTAGAGGGGAGGAAAAAAAAAAAAAGGCTTGTGAAATAATAGCCGGTCAATGGTTAACAGAAGATCTTGCTCATCTGTCGGGGAGAACTTCCATTCCACGAATAGGATTTCGTTCTATCGAAAGTCTGGCAATGATTGACGACTACCGGTTGAACTATAGGCCGCTCCATCCCTATCTTCGATCTTCAGAAATTATCTCCAGATGCAATCCGTTTGTACTGTTTACAAATCCGGCTAGATACAGCGTTTAACGCTTTGATACGGCTAGTTAAATACAAAAGCTCAGCTAATTTGTTCCGGTCCGCAGCTGCTCGTATGCTGCGCTTCTGCGATAGTACGTGCGGCAATTTGCAATTTCGCTAGGCCCGCCAATTTCAATCGCCAATTTTTCCCTCTTCCTTCTACTCGCCACTACCCTTTGCTTTCATCTCTTCTATCAAAAAAAAAAAAAAAAATCAAAATATCCCAAGAAAATGATTCGTCGTAAAGATTTTTAAAAATTCGCGAATAATCGTAAGATTTAATCGAATGGATTAGAAGTGAAGTGAACATTAGAAAAAAAATATGTTATGAAGAAAAACGCACAAAAAAAGTAAATAATTCGCAATTTTCTCTTGCACCTGATCACCAATCCTTTAACACAGGTGAAGGTAAAATTGACATTTTTATCGAGATTATTGCCACAGACGATATAAATACAATGAAGTTGCTGACACTCTGGTAAAAGCTAATTTGTAATTTGCAAACGCACCTGATTCGTTGTCCAGACGACGAGTCAACTTGGTCATAAGGACAGATCCTTAATGGAACGACGCTCGTCACGAGCACCGACCACGTGGATTTCAAAAGGCTACCCTCTCGCCTCGGGAGGAGGAACGTTTTTTTTTTCTCTCCAAGCTAATATCACGAGACGGTAATTATGCTCTGATGATTTATAGAGTGACCGATGATCGATACGCTCGCAATCGTGATTACCCTTTTAACTCCATCGTGGAAAATATCATGCAATATCCATACAACACCTTCCATATAAAGAGATTTATATTCGAGTTTCTTTTCTTTTCTTTTTTTCTTTCTCGCGAGACGATGATCGAGTTAAGGATTTAATCGCGCGGATGAAATTGATCGTATCAAATGATCGATATGAACGATATATATATATATAGCTTCGAATATAAAACGCGATTTAATGGCACATTACATCTCAATTGCGCTACTATATCCGGGAAATCGTAATAATTTCCTTTCCAATCGATACGAAACTCTACTAAATGTCTAAAGAATTTATGGATCGGTGTGATCAATAACGTGTAATTATTTGGAACACGAGACATTAAACAATTTCAAACGGAATTCAATCGAGTAAAATAAGCATAAGCAATGTTAAATAAGGTTAAGAATATTCTATTCGAGGAGCACGCGCTATACGTTCTT
>NW_006263612.1:8692-10767 GCF_000469605.1 Apis dorsata | reverse complement strand
AAAAAAAAAAAAAAACTTACGGAGAGAACTCGTAACCTCTGTGAACGTGGAAAGAAAAAGTGTTACATAGAAATCGAAGATGATAGGATTACGAATATGTGTTAATCGCTTTAAAATTATTCTATTCTTATTCAAACGGTGAAAGTGAAAGAGTTGTACACTCGAAATTCGTAACAGTTTTTAGTTAGTCAGATTTATAAGAGAATAAAAAAAATATTGCAAACAATTTTCTTAATCGTTCGAAAATTCGATCATCTTTGTTTATCTTCAAATTTTTCGAACTCCCTTGTTCGCGCTAAATAAAATTAATTTATTCTCGTCTCCCCTCGAATTAGAGGAAACCACAAAGCCGCAACAAGCGGCCATCGTTGTTGAACCCTCGCACACTTCTCGCCACGACCTCCACAACTGACAATGAATCCGTGTAGATCCTATCGAGCCAACTTTCTTTTCGTAATCCTCCCAATAATGCAAACCGCCTCCATCTGGTTTCGGTAATATCCCCGCCGACCTTCTGATATTAAATTGCTTCTCTCCCGCAACCGGCCATTGTTTCGGCCAACAATTAGTACGATTACGTTGATGAACGAAGGGAAAAAAAAAAAAAGAAAAAAAGAAAAAGAGGAGCGATTAGGTGTCGCGCACGATTGTCGAGAGATCATCCCTTTCTCTCGATTTTTATCTTGATTTTTGAAGCGGACGAGTTTCAAGGACACCGGATAAAACGAAAAGCCACCGATAACTCGAATGCAAATTGCACGCCCGAGTCGAAATAGCTTAAGAGAAATTTTCAACGTTTGAAAACGTTGTCAACCAACCTAGCTTGTTAATTTATTTCTCTTCCAAACGAGATCTTCTCCTCATTATCTCCCCATTTAACCAGCCGAACAATTCCAATCAATCGTCCAACGCTCGTTTGTCCATGAATTTCGCGCGAACTTTCACCGAATAGAAAACCGATCTGAATCATCCTAAACTCGGTTGTGTATCTGCTCGAATCGAAACACGGGCAAACCTGAAGATAAACGATCGTTGGGCCGGAGGCCTGGCCTCGAGCGATATCGACGTTCCATTACGCAACTCGTCGCAACTTTCACTGAAATACGATGATGATGCGCCGATATATTCGTGTTTCGAGATGCAGGAGCAAGCCTCGGGCCAATTCTCGTCTCTGGCGTTCGAGAGGGGTTGCTACGTTCAAGGGTTACGATACGCAGTGGTGGAACATGTCATTTTTAAGAATCTTACGTATCGTTGGTGATTCCATTTCGAGAAGATTGATTTATTAGAATGGGTAACGGATCGTGTGTAATTTTCGATTTGGAGTGATATAGGTTTGCGATCAACTTTTGAGCGTAAGTAAAAATCACGCTTCCTGCCAAAAATATTTTTTTCAAAAGAGTTTTAAGGAAAGCGTAGAACTGAAAGCGATAAAAGCGTGGAATTTCGAAGGCGTGAAAATTTGGTTTGGAATCGTCTCAGGATCGAGAGATTTCTAATTATCTTCCCATTTATACGTGCGAACGGGAGTTACAGACTCTTTACAGGAATCGAATTAAGAAAATAACCGGTTCTATTGTAACTCTTAATTATCCTACTAGCGAAATCTAATTACTATTTATGAAGCTCGTTAAAAGAAATTTAATTACACGATTGGTTTTGCAACGTGTTAAAAAATCTACTTGGAAAAATAAATAATATTGTCGAGCGTTAAAATTCGAAAAACTAAGATAAAAGAATTGGAGAATATTTATTAAGAATATTTTACGAAGATATTTATTAATTTATTAATTTCTTTCTTTTTTCTTTTTTTCACATTCCTTGACGTTTCTAATTCTGTAATAACTATCTAATACCTGTAAAAGCGCAACACCTGTATGCAAATGACCGAGTAAATGAAAACGGAGAACGGAACAAGTATGAATAGAGTAGCGCGTTTCGTGGTACAAAGCGATTGCGCAATAAAATAGTCGCAATCTTTACAGGCGGCCGTTTCTTCTTTCTCAGAGAGAAGAAATTGTAACCATTATACGTTCACACGCTTTAATTAACGATATCTGTTGGCAATAACGATT
>NW_006263612.1:1511-8466 GCF_000469605.1 Apis dorsata | reverse complement strand
TTTTTTTTTTTTTTTTTTTTTTTTTTTTTTTTTTTTCATAACCGTGTTACACACGATTCCCCCTCCTCCTCGCGTTTTGCAATGTTTCGGATCACTTTCCGGGGAAAAGTCGCGGACAATATTCGATATATTGTGTTACTTCACTTCGACGGAGATCGTGCGATATACGATGATGGAGAAAGTTTTAAAAATCGGTAGCAACCGATCGGGAGAAGGACGTTATCGACTCGTTAATTAAATCGAGAATTATTTCGTCGTTTTAATTCGAAGAAATTCTTTTTAAAAAACATATCTCTCGAGCGAGAGATATAAAATTTTATTTCTTATAATTTTATAATTTTATCTTCGGCTTCAAATATATACGTGCGTTTCTTCTTAGATCGATTTCTCAATAATGGAACAAACTTGGAAAATATTTATTTATTTTTTTTTTAAATTGATAGTTGGAACGCGATTCGGATATTCATGCGTAATAAGAAAACTATTAGAGTCGCTCGTAAGTAAGAAGATACGCGTATGGAAGTAATGAATGGGCACAATTTCTTACCTTGAACCACTAGTATCGCTGTTCTGGTCCAAGAATCTGCGTTCCCATTTTCAAGGAGTCATCAGAAGCCGGAGGCTCGTAAAACACGATTTAAAGAGACGAATTATTAAAAAGTAACGAATCACTTGTTTAAAACGAAACGCGAAAAAATTGCGTTAAATGATTCGCGAAAAATTATTCGCGACGCACGATTAATTCAATCAAAAATTCGTTATTTAACGCTAACATATTTCATTTTTAAATTTTTTCGATGCTCGAATCGTCGAGACTAGAAACAGCGAGGTGAGGATATCAAATGTTGCTTTCGTGTTATATTCCACCGAGCGGACTGCAATTTTAATCGCGATACTGTGCACAAAAAACCTTGGTTATTAGCGAATGTTTGATTTTATACGATGCAGCGTGATTGTGTTATCAGAACAAGCGACGAACTACGACTAACAGCGTTTCTTCCGTTTTCGATTCCGATCGTCTCGGATCAAATTGCAAAAATCCCTCAAGAATTTAATATTCCAAATTTAAATATCTCTATTTTTCTTTCGAATTTCTTTCAAATTTTAACTATTTATTAATAACATTTTAAAGAATTTTTATATTACGTACACGTTCCTAGAATTTTTCTTACTGAATGTTTGATAACGAATGATTGAAACGTATGCAGAAGAACAGAATTTTTGAGTTACCATTCAATATTCTGATACACAAATCAAAGTTGTGTATCTCGAACAAAATATATCCAAACAAACCTTATATAATGAAAATTTTAGACAAGAAAAGAAAATGTATCGATCACCATATATACTAATTCCCAATTATCAATATCGTAAAAAATTTATCTATAAATTTATCTATATTGACATATATAGGTGTGGAAATGTAATTTCTACAATTTTACGATCTTTTTCACGGCAAAAAAAAAAAAATACTGAATTCTTAATACTTTTCTCGTTCTAAAATTCTTACAATATTAATATCAAAATACACGTGATTTTTATTTTTAATCAATCATAGATTCCCTTCTGTCGACATGCAAAATGCTTTTCTCGGGGATCAATCATCTAAGATAATACTTGTCACGTGTACACACACGTTCCTTCGCTTTGCAATCGCGAATTTTTTCACGATTAATCTCGCGAAGACTTGTACACGAAACGCACAGTGTAATTTCAGATGCCCTATTCGATAAACATCTTTCCATAATTCGATAATCCGTATTCGATAAGCGTGCCATTCCGATTCCAATGTAATCTCCGATACGTGATACGATATTGAGAATCGTAATTAGATTTTAATAAGAATTCCTCTTAAAAGATCAAATCTATCAATTTACGAGTAATTTAGATATTATAGTAGCATATATTAACGTTTAATTAAGAAATTAATTACAGGCAATGAAACGTTTAGCAACGTTTACAATCTTTACTAATCGGGAAAAAAAAATTGATAAATGAATGTTAATTTTGTGATGGTTACTTTAAAACGTAATCGAAAACATCCTTTTGCGGGATGCGAATCTTTCGAACATAGGTAATAAATCAAAACTTCATTCACCTTCTCGGATAATTGATTTCCAATACCGAATAAGAAAAATCTATTTCCCATATTCTTCGTTATTAATTTCTTTTTTAATTCCTCAATCAATTAAATCCTCTTCTAATAAAAGCTAACATTAATTCGATTACATATACAAGGAAAAAAAAAAAGAAAAATAAACGATTTGAAATCGGATAATAAAAATGAGAATCGTATTCAATCAACGACCAACAGCCGCTCTCCATCAACCTTACGGTGATCCATCAACTTTCTTCGCTCCTGGAATCTTTCTCGATCCTCGATCCAACGAAATCTTCGCTCATCGCTTCATACAGGTCAAAGTGACGATGCTAACGACTTGACACTTAGACGGATCCATCTTCCAATCATCTTCTGTGGACAGCTCGATCCCAATCGTTGATTTACCATTGTCCCCTAAAAATATCGCAACACGCCAGCATGAAATACCATTGAAATTATCCATCCTTGAGGCGAGTGTTGATTGGAAGCGCGGGGCAGGTCGAATGTTAGCATATATTAACCTTTCTCGGTGCATAGAGGCGATGCCTCGATGCAGACCCATCCGCGTCATTGGGAAGAAGAGGAGCTCCTCGGGATCTCTCACTTTCCCTTTTCGTGGGTGGAACGACGACGACGACGCTCGGCTCTGACATCATCGATCAGGCGGGAAAGGACGTCCTAGCAGGATACCGTGCCACTTTTGACGATGATTTAGCCCGACCTCGGCCCGTTCACGACTGCGCGTCCACACGATTTTTAAGCATCGGCTTTGTTCGATTATTATTCATGGGTGAAACTACGCGTGGTTGTGGTTCCACGATTGATTTCTCGAACGTGTCGAGCGAAAAGATACGATTTACTTTCGGCCATCGTTCCAGTGAGATTCGAATAACCGAGTAAAGGTTCGAGAGGAAGGAAAGTGATATGTGTCATATATTTTCCTTCGAGCTCATTTTTATATAATAATATAAAAATTGAATGATCAGAGATCAGTATGTATTATATATAAATTTTCAGATTTAATTTTCTTGGAAACTAAGAAATTTTAAGAACGAAAAAATTTTGTTCTTTTATCACTTAGTTTTTATCACACGTGGAACAATATTTTGTTAACGATGCAGTATCCAGTTAAAATTTTGAATAGATTTCCAAATTCGATATTCTTAAAAATATAATAAAAATTTTTATCGATTTATTTTTATACGTAGAATCACTTCAACTTTATTCTATCTAGGGAAATATTTTTAAAGTAATTGTCCGTTTCTGGTGATCGATGATGTTAGGATCTGTTTAAATAGCATAATGTACACATCAACGAGATTGAATTTCTACGAAAAAATAAATTGCAAAAAATTCAACATACTTACCATCAATCTTCCATTCGATCGATCCAAACACGTTCCAAAATCATCGTAACACAGTGTCTACGAATGGATATTTTATGCAAAATAAACTTTTATGCAAGTTTTTTTTTTTCTTTTTCTTTGCGTTTTGTCATCTTTTATCAAGCAGATAATTCCTAGGAGACGTCCTATGCCAATCTGTATTTCGTTACACAGAGGTCTTATTGTCATACGTTTTGCCAAGCATAAATCATCACATTACAACTGGAATAAGAGAAATCATAGATCAGAAGCGGTACAGAGGTATCATTAATCTGATTGAATAGGATTCGCTCTGAACAGGATTCGTGAAGCGTAAAACAGCATTTCAATTTTCTCATGTGAGTAGAACCTGGTAACAAAACAAATCATCAATCATCGATTACAAATTGATAATCTTATGTTTTAACGTCACGAATAAAAGAAGACGTGTTAACGTATATCTCTATTAACTAGACACTTTTTGCTATATAAACCATTAAATATCCTCTTAACGTATTATTTATATTTTGTATGTTATATTATTTATATTTTAACAATTATATTATAATTGTTACTATATTTTTATTATTTCTAATTCTTAACACGCAAGCAATTGAAGATAAAACCAATATTGATAATTGATTCATTCTTATCCATCATCGAATCGCAATAACACATGAGCAAATCATAAAAGAAATCTAGAATTTCTTCAATCGAATTCGAGAAGATATTACGCGAATGCTTCGTCGAGGTTTCGCTTTGGTTTACGCATGATTGTGGGCATTGATAAATAGAACAGGAATCGCGTAATAAAACATTCAAACAATCCATTTAACGCATCTTTAAATCCTCGGATGATACGGTTTATCGCTGCAAGAACGTTCGCTGTTAGTATGAATTTTTCAAGAGGGAATGTACATTACAACTACATTCAGCATTAAACTATGTTCAACTGATATTGCGCTTTCGCTTAAACTTTAGAAGCTCTCTTTTATTACACTGTTAGAAATACCTTCCAGTACCTCATAATCTTCATCAAATGCAACATAAATATTTCTCGCAACCGCAACCGAGTGGAGAAAATTTAATAAAGCGTGGAAAAAACATTTGAATGAACCATCGAGTAAAATTTGTATCGTTAATTATGTCATATTGTTACTTCACTTCGCCGCGATAACCGCCATTGCAATTTGTTGGCGAGGAAGCGACCTCATCGTAAAGTGGAAGAAAGTTCATGTAACGCGATGACGAGCGAGAAGCAATAAAAATTGCGCAATCTCGTTATATTATTATTTCTCTTCTTTTTTATCATATCGTCGTGCAGCAGTTATACACCAATTTCCAAGACGTCGTAAAAAGAATCGGGACAAAAAAAGAAGCACGGCCAAAATAGCCTTCAATGATACTCACTGCGGATATTTGAAGCCAAAGCAATAAATCTGACTGATTTTTTTTTTTTTTTTTTATTCCTCGACGATGCATTCGTGTAAATGTGAATCTTTTACGGCTTTGATTGACTGAAATTAATTTTCAGTGAAATTTCGAGGAATTAAAAGGAGCTGAATCGTAATAACGATTATATCGATCTTCCTAAGAGGTTTATCGATTACGAAACTTGATGATGTTCCAACGAGAGTTGTTCGCGCGACCTTTACTTTTAATTATTCTAAACGGCAATGCGAACGAAAAAGGCTTTTTATTATTCTCTTATTCTCTAATTAGCGAAAAATAACTCGAGAAGTTGACTTTTACTGGACTTCAGGCATGAGAAAATTAAAAGCTGTTGCTAATCGTGGCGCGGCACGAAAATAGGATTAGAAGTGAAAACGAAAAAAAATTAATGACAGTATAATATTGTTTTAAAGGATAATAGTGAATATTTTAAATATTTTTAAAAAGAAGTTTCATCTTTCGGGCAAATATCATTATATCTAATAAAAAATATATATGGAATGAATATATTGAAATTTTCCAAGAATAAGAATAAATTGAAGAACAATTGAACTACAATTGAAGTGTTGAAGTTTTGTATTTTCGAATTTATTTATGCAAAATTAATTTTCTATCGAGAAAAGTTAGAATTAAAATTAAAATTCGAATTTCATATTCTTTGAAAAAAATAAAAAAATAGAAAGATATAAGAGCAGTAATTTTTAAAAAAGATTGTAGATGCGTGGATATATTCCGGCAAATGTATTATTTATGAAGTAAATGGCTGACTTGACATTTAAAATGACGTGTCATGTTCTTACTGAACTTTTGCTAAGCTTTTAAAAGGTGAACAAGATTAGTCTGGCAAAAGTCAAGTTGTCAAAGAACGAATTAGAATATGCATTGACAGATTTTCTTTTTAACCAATGTCTGATGTTGACAAAGTAATTATACAAATATCAAATGAAATGCTTTGTTCAAAAACTTTTCAATATTTATAATGAAAATTATAACGAAATCGAATTAAATTAAGAAACAGAATATGAATACGAAAACGGCAAAAGTATCAAATTAATTACACATTTATTTATAACAGGTAATTGCCACGTCTTTGTTGCAATGCACACAGCAGGAAGGAAGTAGGCAAAGTAGAGATGTAATACTCAATATCAAAGATGATCAGAAAAGTCAATATTTAAATCAAGATTTTTATTCTAGTAAGTATATAATTTATTATTAGAATTATAATAGACATATTTCTCACAATATATATTAATTTTTGTCTTAGATGCATACAATTATGGTTACCAAGTAAGTCCAAATGGACAATTTCATCACGAAGTGCGTGGACCGGATGACATTACATATGGATGCTATGGATATATAGATCCATATGGAAAACTAAAAACAACTTTTTACATTAGTGATGGCTGGGGATATAGAGTCGTTCAACCAGGAAATTCAGTCGAACTGTTTCTTCATGAACATGAACATCATCACGAAGATGATACAGAACAACATTATCATGAACACAACGATGATCACCATGATCATAAAGGTGTAATTACGGAGTGGAGAGATCTATATTTTCCAGAAATATGCAGACAATTCGATGGAACAAATGCTGGACCAAACACTAAACCAATCTCAGAAGGTAACACTTATATGACATAAATAAAGAATAATTATTACAATATTATGCTATGCAAAATATAATTAACATAATTCGTAATCACAAGAAGAAACCAGTGGTTCAAGCAATGCTGGAATACCTATTCAACCAAGCCAACCAACACCAACGCCGGAATATCCTATTAAACCTGGTACGAACAACATTAAATCTTTAGATTTATATGACTTTTTTATCTAAAAAGAACTACCGCATAAAAGAATATTTAGAAATTTAAAATACAAAATAAAAAAATGGAAAAAAAAATAAAAAAATTTTATTTATAGGGTATCCTCAACAACCTGAACAATCTCAAAAGCCAGGACGACCAGGAATATCAGAAGTGCCAGTGACGATGGGACAATCAGGAAAACCAGGATATCCAGGAAT
>NW_006263612.1:0-1200 GCF_000469605.1 Apis dorsata | reverse complement strand
ATCCTGGGCAACCTGGATCACCTGGAAAACCAGGACAGCCGGGATATCCTGGTCAACCTGGAACACCCGGAATACCTGGAATTCCGCCACAACCTGGATATCCTGGGCAACCTGGATCACCTGGAAAACCAGGAGAGCCGGGATATCCTGGCCAACCTGGAACACCTGGAATACCTGGAACTCCGCCAAAACCTGGATATCCTGGGCAACCTGGATATCCTGGGCAACCTGGATATCCTGGGCAACCTGGATCACCTGGAAAACCAGGACAGCCGGGATATCCTGGTCAACCTGGAACACCCGGAACACCAGGAACACCTGCAATACCCGGAACACCGGCACAACCTGGATAGCCTGGGCAACCTGGATCACCTGGAAAACCAGGAGAGCCGGGATATCCTGGCCAACCAGGTACACCCGGAATACCAGGAACCCCTGCAATACCCGGAACACCGGCACAACCTGGATAGCCTGGGCAACCTGGATCACCTGGAAAACCAGGAGAGCCGGGATATCCTGGCCAACCAGGTACACCCGGAATACCAGGAACCCCTGCAATACCCGGAACACCGGCACAACCTGGATAGCCTGGGCAACCTGGATCACCTGGAAAACCAGGAGAGCCGGGATATCCTGGCCAACCAGGTACACCCGGAATACCAGGAACCCCTGCAATACCCGGAACACCGGCACAACCTGGATAGCCTGGGCAACCTGGATCACCTGGAAAACCAGGAGAGCCGGGATATCCTGGCCAACCAGGTACACCCGGAATACCAGGAACCCCTGCAATACCCGGAACACCGGCACAACCTGGATAGCCTGGGCAACCTGGATCACCTGGAAAACCAGGAGAGCCGGGATATCCTGGCCAACCAGGTACACCCGGAATACCAGGAACCCCTGCAATACCCGGAACACCGGCACAACCTGGATAGCCTGGGCAACCTGGATCACCTGGAAAACCAGGAGAGCCGGGATATCCTGGCCAACCAGGTACACCCGGAATACCAGGAACCCCTGCAATACCCGGAACACCGGCACAACCTGGATATCCGGGGCAACCTGGATATCCTGGGCAACCTGGATCACCTGGAAAACCAGGACAGCCGGGATATCCTAGCCAACCTGGAACAGCCGGAACACCAGGAACACCTGGAATACCTGGAACTCCGCCAAAACCTGGATATCCTGGGCAAC
>NW_006263611.1:359447-360554 GCF_000469605.1 Apis dorsata | reverse complement strand
TATATATATATATTTTCAATATTATTATTCGAATATTAAGGAAGAACGAAAAGAGAATAATAAAAGGATTCGATCGAATATCCACGGGACGACGATACAACGCCAGTAGCGGTAATAGTAGTAGCATAAAGGTGCGAGACGTTAAAGGTGGCACTTAATGATATTTGCACCCGGGTTACAGTTTATTACGAGCCGACTATTGCCGCTAGTTCTCTTAAATGCCGTTGAATGGGAGAGAGCATCGTGCGCAATTACTGCGACGAAGAAGAAGAAAAAGAAGAAGAAGAAGGAGAAAAAAATTAACGAAAGATCGGAGATGATACGAATTACACTGTTGCCATTTACGAAAGTCGATCGAGTAACGTTCGAGTTTTCGTTCTCGCGTCGAAGTGTATAGTACGCGTCACATCGATCGACAGACATCCGCGATAAAGTGTTCGACGCGTGAATCTACGAATCTATTCGAGACTCGTGAATTTCCATTTCGTCTGTACTACTACGAGTCGTTACCGATCGAACCGTCGTGATACGTTCGTTCCACGGAAGACCAGCACGGAGAACAATTACACCGATTGGAGGACATAAAAATGCATGAAGTCAACGTGGAATTTCCTAGAAATTCCGCGACGCACCAGTTGTACGGAGGGAAGAGGAAGGGGAAAGGGAGCACAATAGATTCCATGGAAGAAGGAAAAAGCGATTTTATAAAGGTCTAAGCAACTGCGAATGTACCGGTTATTTTAGAGTTGGATGGAACGAATGGTTCTTCCTTCTTCGGATCGGATTCGATCGGAAGAAACGTTTTCTAAATCTTAGTCGTTTACGTTATGCTCGAGTTCGTATGGAACGCGGGTACTTCTTACAACGATATCGCATCTCCGTACGCGCCATATATAAGAATTTCTTTCGTAACAACTTTAAATCTTTCCCTCGAGTCGTCCACGAAATGAAGAAAAAGAAAAAGAAGAAAAGAGAAAAAGGAGAAAAAAGAAAAAGAAAAAAGAAAATATATATTTATATATAATATGTTTATATATTTATCGATTTATCGATTATAATTATACGATTATCGATATCGTGTATCGAGGCATGATCTCGCAGATATAG
>NW_006263611.1:356209-359132 GCF_000469605.1 Apis dorsata | reverse complement strand
ATATATATATATATATACGCGAGCGAAGGAGAATTGAACAATGGGATTGCCAGGACGATTATTAGCCGTGAATATCAAGGACGGGGAAAATTGCTCGGCAGGAGGAGATCCCCCACCACGCCGTTGTGCTATGGGTAATATGATCCTTTCGACAGGAATAAGGAAGGAACCTCCGACCTTCCCTACTTCCTCCCATCTCTCGATCCTTGTAACCTCGTTACTCGAACTCCCGGTGAGGATGAGAGACGAATGTTCCCGAAGCGCGCGATGCCGTCACGACTGATACGTGACGACGCGGCTCGTTCTTCTCGATAATTACAACTCGGTTGGTAATTCAGCGAAGACAGAAACGGGAGGCCAGTTGTACCGATACCGGTAATCCAATCTAGCCAGGAATAATGAACGTGCGTTTCACCTGTATTTGGCCAAGTTCCCTATTATCTACGTCCCTTGTAATTACATTTTCACATTTCGAAGACTACCACCGTATGACATAATCTAATACGATATAATGCAATCAGTATGGCATCTTGCGCGGAAATCTCGCCTCGGGGAAGAGGCGTATAGGCGACGATAATAGGCGACTCGTTGCCGGATCCAAATTCCTCTCCATCGCCTGGCAAACCTGTCTCCTCTCTGGATTAAAACATACCTTCTTTGACGAGATAACATTCCATCTTCTCCCACCTTCGTCGATTATTCGCGTAACGATTAAAACGATAAAGACGTTCTCTTCGACCCGACAGTTTCATCTATTTTCGCTCGCGTAGCTTATCTCTCCTCGTTGAGAAATTGGTCGTTAAATTCGAGAGGAGAAAGTTTTCGACGTACGTAACGCGGTAATTTTATCGATGGACACCAAGAGAGTCGAACAAGGAGCAAGAAGAAAGAAAGAAAATTAGAACGCGTAATGTATGCCGAATAACGGTTGTTCCGCCGCGGTAAGAGACGCCTATTGGCCAGCCGGATCATCCATTGCCAACCCTTCGCTCGCTTACCAGCCTCGCATTAATGCGAACCAAAGATATGCACGACGACGACGACGACGACGACGTAGGCTATCCAAGGATGCTTCTTGCAAGAATAAGAGAACAGGATCGCTGGGGATGTCCCGGGATTCTGTCCTCTATCGATCTCTCGCGTATATAGACACTAACTTGTGCCCTCCGCAAGCCGTGCTATGTATCTGCCATATATACATACACCAATCTCTCCGTCCCTATCCATTCTCCTCCTTTGCGTCTCTTTTTCTTCCTCACCTTTTCTCTCTCTCTCTCTCTCTCTCTCATTCTCAATCGTTTCTTCCTCCCTCCTGTTCTCTGTTTTCCTCCTCCTCGTCTCTCTTTCCACTTCGAATCGCGCTCGTCACCCCCCACCACTCCTCCCTAACGTCCAGCTGTCCCCACATTTGCTTCCTCCCTCTTTCCTATTCTCTTTCCATTTATCCTTCTCTCTCTCTTTCTCTATCCTTCTCGCTCACGGATTCCTGGCACGCGTACACACATATAGTAGGATCGGAACGTGTGTACCATACACATTGCGTGTCTTCGTCCGTTCCGTTCGGGCCAAGGGAGAGAGAAAGAGGGAGATGAATCGGTCGGTTCGCGCATAAACCCATCGAAGAATATGTGTTATGTATACACAAACGACGCGTGGGATGGACGGAACTGTCTTTGTGTGTTTACCGCATTATTGAGAGATATGACACGCTCCCGGAAGTCCATCAGATCGTAGCCGTCGTTATCGAAAATCAGCGGTCGCGGAAGATTCACTGCACGTCACCACCGGCGCAGAAACGGATTCGGCTTCCCATCCTTAATCCTCTTCAACCGCATCCATTAGCGTGACTTTAACGTAGCAATTAAATGGAAATGTTGTTAGAGAGATGTTTCGTATCATCAAGCTTTTCATAATGACGATGAAAATTCAAAAAGGACGAGTGGACGATTTATCGAATCGACTTGTTCGTTGTTGAAATTCGAGTTTTCCCCTATTTGCACGGTTTTAATTGAGNNNAAAAAAAAAAAAAAAAAAAGGAGAGGGAAAAAAGAAAGAAAAAAAAAGAAAAATTGTTTGAATACGCACACCAACGACGAGACTGATTTATCGACACCGCAAAATGGAATTCGATAGTATTAGTCGCGTATATAACTCAAAGACGTTATACAATTACAATACTATTTCTGAAAGTCCACCAAGTTTCCTGTTGTCTCCAATGGAAACTTGTACAAAGCTGGTGTGCTCGCTGGGGACCAGCTTATACCGCAGTCACGTCACCGGTAATACGGCACAAAGTCGGTCCGAAGCCGAAAGCTCGCCATTGAAGAATATCAACCAGCCCTGTGGAAGACATAATCCTTCCCGCAAGGTTTAACGTCACTCTTTGGATTAACGAAATTTATTTCTTTCAAAGATGAAAGATCGATGCGACTCGTGAATTCCTCTGTTTACGCTTACGTTTTTCACGTACTTATATTTTCGATCGGTCGGTAAACCGCGTTTCGATCGTACCGATGAAAGGAAGAAAAATTCATCGCGACCAACGTATACGCGTAATTAGGTACGAGTCGCATGAAACGAGTAGTATGGGACGGAATTGATCCGGCTTTACTACGAGCGCCTATATCGTTGCCTATACGTCGATGCAAAGGATGGGGAATCGAGATTTTTTTTTCTTTTTTTTTTTTTTTTTTTTTTCTTTTTTCAGTTGACACTACGATTTGTACGAGAGCAACAGGCAACTTTCATTAAGCCTTTTCGAGCCAGTACACTCTCCTCTTGTGTCTATCTCCTCTTCTTTCTCCCTTTCGCGTATCCCTCACTCTCGCCGCGTAATCGAGATTCGTAAAACACAGACTGGCTTAAAAACGCATCTATCTGTTCGAAAGGGAGGATCACGTTCTTTGTGCGATAAAAATATTTT
>NW_006263611.1:348567-355903 GCF_000469605.1 Apis dorsata | reverse complement strand
TATATATATATATATATCTTATCCGTATAAAGCATCGTTTCAAATTCCTAGAACGATATATATTACATATGTGTGTATATCGATGGAAAAATAAAAATCGCGTTCGTACTTGGGGCGAAATGCATTTAACCGACGAGTTCGAAATTCGTCCGTATTCTGGAAAGAGTTGCCGGAAGCGTATTGGATATCCTATGCGCTTTAGTCTCGTTAGCATTCTATCCTTTAATTCCGTCCCGTTGTTTTCGTTTCTTTTTCTCTGTCGCAATTTCTACCGATCTCTATCGAACCACGTGCCTGTAATCGTTGAACGCTCCCATTCCATCACCCGATCCCGAAGCTATCTTCGATACGCTCCAACTCTCCCTTGACTCAATTCCCCTTTTAATTCCTTTAATTTCGCACGCTGTCCCTGTCGCGTTAACAAACGCGTGCTGCATTACGTTACGTCACGTTACGTGACCAAATTCGTTCATCGTCGATAAAGCGTGGCAAAATCGCGATAAGAGGCTCGCATATGCATCGCATGATTGACACCAACGTCCAGATTACCAGATGAATATATTACTTCGATTCGCGATACACTGGCCGCCGGGCCGGCTCGATACTCGAGTAACGAATACTCCTCGATATTCCTGTCGGCGCGTTCCGAATTTAAATACGTTTCGTATTTTCGAACGTTCAAACTCGATCGAATTAAATCGTATCGAACTGAAACTTGCACCGCGTAAATAACCAGCCAATGATTTTAACGATTTTGCGCTTGATTCCCCCGTATTACAGATTCGTTTCTACTAGTACTAGCGTTGCTATAAAAAATGTCCGATCCGCGCTCACAACGCCACGTATCGTACGAGTGAAAGTTATTTCTCCGCCTGTGTGTAGATCGCATCCATTCTCGAGTATACGATCGAGTCGATTGTGTCTGTTTACGGTACGTGATACGGTACACGAGTAAACGGACAGTTTTTCTCCATTCCCCGTCAACTTGTTTCTCGTCTTCGCGTGCAAATAAATATGGAGGAAAATATATGCAGCGACGTTCGTAGAGAAAATATCAACTGCTTGCTATGGATTTTTATTCCATAACTCTTATTTAAAGTTATTCCTTTCCTTCCTTCTTTTCGTTCTCATTTTTCTCATTTTTCAATCGCTCTTCCTATCGTCGCACGATCGTTCGCTTATACCGACTTAACTTTCCTTTTTTACCCTTTTTTACCAACCGAGCGAAACGACTCGATTTTTCCTCGCACGGTAATCGATAATCCCTCAAGATGATGATGCCAGCCGCGTGTCGAGGAAAATCAGAGACCTCGTTTTAACGATACGATGGATCGAGTCGAAGGATCGAGCGCAGAGGAAGACGATCGTTTCATCTGGATCGTATACGGATTACACAGGGTACACACAAAGGTCACCATCGAACGACCGTAAACAACCGCGCGACTCTTTTTTCTTACTTCCAACTCTATCTATCCTTTTTATCGTTATGCGAGAAAGGTAGATACTTAAGCGTCGCGTATAAACGTTTACCCAAAGTAACGGAACACATTCGTGTTACGGATAAAACGGTTACAATTTTATCGCGGTAACACCCATTTCGAACTTTGCCTTCTTCTCCGTATCTCTACAATTTTTCTTTCCTTTCTTTTCAACGATCGTTCGCTTCGTTTTCTTTTTTTTTTTTTTTTCTATTTTGAAACACCATATTCTTTCGTTATCGCTTCGGAAAAAGCGAAACAGGAGAAGAAAAGTTAATCCCGTTATTCTTTAACTACATAATATAATAAAAGTCGAGCGATGAATGGAGTGATGAATTCGAAGAGAAACGCGCGAATGTACACGTATATACGATCCATATACTCCGTGTCATCTATGAGGTACCGAGGAGACAAACATTGGTTCTCGACTCCCTCCGACGATTCAATATTTGTATTTCTCGGATGAAAGTGTATCATCGTGCGTCAATCCATCAAAAAGGACAAACGGTCGCCAAAATGTACAATGTATATATCTCGAATCGATCGATTACCAGCTAGATTTTACATGATTCTTCAATTTTTATCTCTCCATCCATTTTTAACTCTCGATAATTAACGAAACACGTTTCGTTAATCTTCGTTGATTCAACGAAATATTACTGTTAATCGAATTATAACATTCGTGGAAATTAACCATAAAAATTAATTTGCAAGAAATTAAAAATAGAAAAAAAAAATCGAAACGGATCCAAGATTCATGACTGTACGTATATATACCACGTTTGGAACGAAATAATACGCTCTATTCGATGGTAAACATCAGGCTAATTGATTTACATCGGTCAGACACAGATTCAACCATTGAATTGATCTTCCTCGGAATCGACGACGAGCCATTTATTGTGACTTACAATTCGAAGATATTCGAAAAAAACGTAAATTTGTGAAAAAATCAATACACAAAAAATTTACAAAAATAGACGAGATTAATCGATTCGATCGAATATTTGAACGTGTTAAAATAATAATATTCCAATTGATTAATAATTCGTCGACCATCGTTTCGATATATAGTTACATGCTGGGAATTAGAAATCGCAACGACATCATCTTGCATCGTTGGAATATTTCAAATATATAGGACGTATGCGAGCCACGCGCACACCAGAGAAGAATACACGTTATTACGATCGTTGCGCAACGAACTTTCGTGGTTAACGGATGAAAAGTGAAACTGCGTAACGTTGCGGTTAAGTAGTAAAAACCAGGGACGAGAAATATTCAACGCTTCAATGAGAATTCAGCCGATATAAAACGCCGCTTGAACAAAGTTTCTCGTTTAGTTTATATATATATATATATATATAGGGGATAAAGCTATCTATTGTAATACAGTGAGATTGAAACCGGTCGAGACGCCGGAATAAAATATAAAATATGAATCTAGCTTATTATATACATGTTATATAGTATATATACTTTCCCGCTATTTGTATCCACCATTATTGCTATCCTCGCTTCTGACGTCATGGTCGTAGACGATCGTTCCTCCTTATTCCTCTCCCGATTCTTTTCATTCTTATATATATATATACCATTCTCGTGATTCTTCTCTTGAACGCTTTGATGCAAATAAATAAGATTCGGTTAGTTGGTGAATTCTATGAATTCGATATCTATAAAATTTCTCGTATAGAATTTTATCAAATCGAAACCACCCGGTTTAATCAGAATTATTTTAGAGAAAATATAAAAATCGTACATTTCGAAAAACAAACTTTATTACGACGTACACGTGTATTATAAAATACTGTTTTTATATATATATATATATATAACGGATTAATCGGAATAGTTGCTGGCGAGCTCGATATCTTTGTCGAAAGATAAAGAGACGTTAAATATTGAATATCATCGATATTCGGCTATTCTAAACAGATCCTCCTGCTGTTCCATATTTTTTCTCTTTATAGTGTGTATCCAGCATCCAGTTGTTTTCTTCTTAGCCGCTTCCATTATCCCGAAGCCTTACGAAACTCCGGCATACTGCTGCACTATCTTCGACCACTCCTTTGGATAGGTTCGTTGAATGTGTGAAAGGACCTTCTTGATCTGTCGTGTTTCCTCGGGGCTACATTGCGGGCAGGCGCCTCTCAAAACCAGTGGTGCTAAACCTGGATAACAACGGCCGGGTTAAATCGAATTCTGCTGGTAACTTTATAGAAATTTATCGGCAAACTCTTCGAGGGAAACTCGGGACGGCCCTCGAAATACGGAAATAAATCCGATCTAAACAATTCGATGACTCCTCGTCCGAAACACTGCACATTTTTACCGTAGGATAAAAATTTTTTTTCTCTTCAATCTCGATTAAAATCAATTTTATCTTCTCGAATCGAAGGAGATAAAATATCGATTCTTTCGTTTTTTTTTTTTTTTTTTTTTTTTTCATAATTCGATCAAACTCGATTAATTCGTTCGAATATTATACGCAATATTTACTTTTCAATCTTCTCCCGACCGGGTCGCACGGAGCTTCGCCCAACGCGCACTTCAGCTGTCTTCTCAAGTAACGTTGGTCGCTCAAGGCCATATTTAATTGCTCGTCGGAGACCCGCGATCTTCCACTCTGTCCTTCTTCCGTTTCTGCCGCAACGGTGTAGACGAACAGAGCGCAAACGATCAACAGCGCCTGAAATTATAATTACACCAGATAAACTAAATGCTACAAAATAAACTCGAAGTAAAGAAATTTTAAAAACGAAAGAAAATTTCTACGCGTCGAATCGTAGAAAGAAAGAACTAAAGTATTTCCATTTGTTAAAAATAGACTCGAATATATTCGAGAAAGAAGGGTGGATAACAGGTAGACGAAGGAAATTGGCAGTTGTAAGGCGGCAAAGGTCGGAAACACGAGTATGCACATAGAGTGGAATGGCGGGAAGGGGTTAAGGTTAGGTGCAGACATTCGCTGCCCTAGCGAAACGCTAACAAAGCTAACACGGGTTAGGAAGCAGTAACCATCGTGAGTAACGAAGGCATCCGCGCACCTACAACTTCCGTTTGTTTGCTTCTCTCCCTTCGACACGGCTTCGCGTTTCCTCACGCTTTTCCACGATATACATCGATCGATTTTCGAATTTTCTTTTATTTCTTTTATTCACGATCGTTATTTAATTCGAAATGAAGGTTGGAAAATTATGTAAACACAGAGGTAAATTAGTCGCAAGTTTTTTGCGAGAATCTTAGCTTCGATTCGTTCTGTAAAATATATGGGATGAAGAGGAGTTTACAACGGAAAATAGTTTAAATCGAAGGACTACTTGACTCGATGAATATATTTTTGCGATAGGTCTTTCTATATTGACGACCCTTTTCTTTTTTTTTTCTTTTTTTCGTTCTTTTGACACGCGCCGTGACGAATATTTCAAAGTTCCATTTTATTTTCGCAGCGTTGTTTGACCTCTTGATTCCACATACATACACGTATCTCCTAACGATCGAACTCGTTTTTAAACAACTCGCGTCACAATTCGCCAACCTTCCTTTTTTCTTTTTTTCCTTTCTTTCTTTTTTCTCTCTCTCTCTCTCTCTCTCTCCCTATTCGGCTTCGTTTCGATTTTCCCAATTAAACCACCTAAATTACTCGCGATCCTCGAGAACACTTTGAACGCAATTAAAAACTGGCGCGTTATTATTCGTACGATTTTTCTTCCCCCCTCCTCCGATCCCTGTAAATATGGTTGAAAAAAGATATCGGGTCGAAAGGGTTGCCTCGTTCGTTCGGATCATTGCGGTCGATACTTGGTCGAATACTTGGGAAATCGGATCGATAGTGGCGGAGTTTCGATTTTCGTATAGGCGTGCTAATAATCGCGACGATTCGGTAAATCATCACGGTACGAGGGTATGTATACGTATACACGGGCCAGGGATGATTTGTGGATTGGATGCGGGCTTCGGGTTACGTGCACGCAAACCGCTTACTTCCGCAAATCGATGCGGATTATAAGAATTATTGGGCCGCTCTAAATGGCAAATGGGTGCGATATAGATTTTATTGCTGTCACGTTGACTGTAACGATAGTAACCGTAACGTTGTGTACGTTGTGGGTTATTACATCCGAGCGAGACATCCTGACGATCCTCCTCCCTCCCCTCCACCCGTGAATTCCGCGCGAATCCTACGTATGGGCCCGTTAATTATCGTCACGGTCTATGAATGATAATTCACCGTTTAAACGGGCTGCCCGGAAAACTCGCGCGACCGTTTGTCGCCCTAATATTCCGTTGCAATTCGCGCAAGCGCGAAACCGCTTGCTCAAACTCTCACGATAAATAAATAATTTATCGTTTGTGTACGGTGCTGGCCGAAATACCGCGTTGTTTCCAGTTATTAAATTAATTTACAATCGCCTGGTCTACTCTGTGTAACAATTACACGATTCCCATACTCGGTGAATCGATCGAAGGAATTACAACAAATCGAAGGCGTTTACGAGATCATCGTATTATCCCGTAAACGCATCTCGGTCGGTAACAAAATTCGAAGGAAGAGGATAAGGAAGAATCGTTAATCCATTTTTCTCTTCCATAAATTTTTAACAAAAGATGCGCATCACGGTTTATTCAAGGTAATTGAGTCTTTCGTTCAACTTATTATTCCGTGCAGCACGCCATTTCCATGCCGTGTACGTAAATATACAAGATTGCGACACGCATAAGTTATAACGTAAGCAATGCTGTCGGTAAATAGTTTTAAATCAGTTTGCTCGTCCTTGGAGCTGCACTACGTGCCGGAATTTAATCATTTTTTATCGGAAACTGCGAACAAGAAAATGATAAAATCGATCTGGTTCTCACTTACTATTTCGTTCAATTTCCGCTTTCCTTCGTTTCTACGGGAAATAAATATATAAAAGTTATTTTTTTTTTTTTAGATCGCACGAAATATTATATAGTAAATAAATATGTATCGTAAATACAAATATGTACTGCTCACTGCTGAAAAGAAGTCTCGTGGGACGGTAGCAAGAGGAAGATTCTTCGCTAGGACCGTCTATCCCCATTTCAGACGCTTTGTTGACAATCCTGACACGCTACATAATATAGTAGAAGAGCTATAATTTGAATATTTAAAATCGTAAAAATTATTTTCATTTATGAAGTTATGTTAATCTATCTAAAACTGGCTGAAGTATTTTTAAAACTATTAATTATTTTAATAGTATGTTTATTATTATTCATATATAAGATTATTATCTTAATTACTTGAATACAAAATTACATTTATAAATTAAACTAATGTTACAAATAATTAGCCTATACATATTATTATAGAAAAATAACAAAATTTTTATATTATATCGATACTCTGGATTAATGCATCGAGATGTAAAGATACGTCGTTTTGGATTAGTATATGTAACGAATGCCATGGAATAGAAATAAAAATGCATATGAAAATAAGCATTTCCTTTACAAATTAACCAATCAAACCGCATTCCTTCTTTTCACCAATGAACTTGGGTCGTACATCGAGAGAGAAGTGAAGGAATGCACTCGCGCAAATATCTAGTCCGTATTCTTTTTATAAAAATAAACAAAATAATTGAAAATTTATTGATCCTTTAACATCATAAGGATTTCTCCTGTTCAATATAATTTGTCATTGCGATTATCATCATTCCCACGTATAGTATATTTAAACCAGATTACGTTTCAGAAAATTGATATTTGATTTCTATGTTACGTGTAACGACACTTTCGTATTACGTGGAAATTATCTAACGCGATCGTAACGCTGATGTAACGAACGCTCGATGGAGAAAATCGATCGATAAAAAAGAACGTGAAAT
>NW_006263611.1:324226-348396 GCF_000469605.1 Apis dorsata | reverse complement strand
AAAAAAAAAAAAAAAAAAAAAAAAAAAAAAGAAAAAAATACGGATGCAAAAGTAGAAAATAAAATCGCAAGTATGAGTTCGTACGTAATAGTAGCATCGAAATCACCGATAATGGGCCGTTTAAACGTTATGCGATCTGTATTCGCGATACGTGGGTTTGATCGGGAAAAGTTGTAGATACGTGATACCCTTGTAAATATTCAAGGTAAAAGGACGATCAAGGCGAGGATATCGAATTCGCTGGTCGCGTACGGAGGCAACCATCCCTACGGGAACACCGAGCGAGTCCCATGGCGACGACAGGAATGGGAAGAGAGGGAAGAGAGAGGAGAGAAAGAGAGAGAGAGAGAATATCCCTCCGGATACTGCGAAACTTTAAATCACCGAGCGTACGTGTACACAGAGGTGCGCGTGTATCTACCTGTTGCACGTTCGTCACTCACTCACCTTGATTGCCGAAGCCATGTCGGGGGTGTTGGGGGCGTGCACGATGGATTTCCTGATAACGGCGTGAAGAAAAATGGTAGAAAATCGTCGAAGAAACGAAGAAGTGGTGGCGGGAGGGAGAGGAGAACGAAGTAAAAGCGAAATAAAAACTTATACGATCCTCTCACCGCAAAATCTCGGGACGCACTGGCCCGAAGATACCGTCCGTGGCCTTTCCTCCCCTTCTTCGCCCGATAAATACGAAAGTGTGTGTACCGAGCGACGACGCTACGATGATATATATCGTTGGCTCTCCGTCTCCTCGGCCACCTCGCTCGTGTAACCGGCCGGTTACGATGGTAGGGGAAACCGAGACGTGCGTGAGTGTGCGCACAGTACAGGTCGCACTTTTCCTTCCTTCGTTCTCGCTCTTCCACTTTGCTCCTTAATTTCCTGCGAGTCGTTGCGCTTTCTTTCTCTCTTTTTTCCGCTCGATCGCGCTCCAGTCGCGTCGCTCCACGCGCCACTCCACGCTCGCGTACGCTTTCCTTTCTTCCTCCAACGTTTCACCTCCTTCTCCACCTTTGACATTTCCCACCAATCGAAAACCGAATCTTTTCCATCTCTTTTTCTCGTCCCACTCTCGAGCAGCGGAGAACCTTGCTTTGCTTCGCCTTTGTTTCTCCTCCCGCCTCGGTCGACTTTGACGATCGGTTCGTCAATTTCGGGAAAAAGAATTCAACTTTTGATCAACATCGATCGTGACATATAACGATAATCTTTTTTTCTTCTCGTCACAAACAAATATTCCTTCGTTATCGATCTTTCAATGCGAGTTATCGATCATTTCAAAAACAAAAAAAGACGAGTTTTTTTTTTGCAACGAGACAAAGATGAGCGTTGTTGGAAACGATCCGACTTTCGATTTTTCATCAAAATCGGGCGAAACGAAGTCGGGCGAACGACAGGGAGAAAGAGAAATTCCGATAAAGCCGCGGATTTAACGGGCGATCGAGCCGACGGCGCAACCGGCGCCACGTTGGAACGTGTGTGTCTGTCCACGACGATAACAGCCGGCGAATTGGTGTGAAAAAAATCGGGTAAAAAGAATAACGATAGGGGTGATCTGCCGTAAAATACGATTAAACTGCTCACCGAACGTAGCAGAGGGAGAAGGAAAGTGTAACGAGATACCGATACAAGACGGAGAGAGAGAGAGAAAGAGAAAGAGAGAGAGAGAGCGGATCAGCTAAAGTCCCGACCCGCTATCGAAACGAAACGAAACGAAGTGATACGAACGCAGCGACCGAAAAGAGAGATTGTGCCTTGTATCGATAAAGATTACACAGGCAGAATTCATTCGTCGATCTACTTTTCGATCCGACGGGATACCGAGATTCGAAGCTTTTGCGGCATCCAGAGAATTTCCTCCATCTACGCACCTTTTCCCTATCCCTATTTTTCTCTCCCTCTACTTTTTTCATCTCTCCATCATCCGACCTCCCTCCTTTCTCTTTCCTCTTTTCGGTGATTCGTTGTCGAGCGTCGTTTGAATAGACGGATTTCGCTTTTCGAGGCTCGATTCGATCGAGACGAAATTCATCGAACGATACGAAGAAAAGAGAATCGAGGGATTGACGCGGTTGACGAGTACGTCAGTTGACGTACTTCCTCGTCGATTTTCGTTTATAAATATAAAATTATACACGAATCCGTGTTTGACGAGACGAAATAATTTTCGCGTTTCGAGAGATAGAAATATCTTTGCAAAAAGAAAAGAAAAGAAAAGAAAAGAAAGTCTTTGTATATATGTAGGAAATAATTCGGCAAACTGAAATGTTTGGACATCGAAGTATCGAGTTTCCAAAGTCAAGCGTCACGCGCACCGGTGACTGAAATTCAAGACGAAATTCAGCCATTGTTTACATCATCTCGGAAGGACACGCGTATACGAAATTCCTTATACCGACAATCCTTAACTGACAAGTAACGTGTATCGATCTATCCTTGTCCATTACAGACGAAAATCAAGATTCTTTTTTCTTTGATTTCTCACGTATTTGGATGTTTCAGTCAAAGATTTACAAATTTCTTTTTTTGTTACATTAAGAGAGAAAAAAATCGATTCTCGTTAATTTCGTTTGAACCATGGCAACGTTACGGATCACCGTTTCTTCACTTTCACTGCTTTCGCCGAGCGTGGTTAAAACAGGAAACGACGACGTAACATCTCATCTTGTTTTGCTCGAAGTTGTTATTACAATAATTGCATAGCGTAAGATTCGCTTCGTTTCGATCGAATACGTTCTTCATTCAAGCAATCTTCTTTGCGAATTATTATAAATAGCAATAATAAAAAAAATGATGAGTTCACGTTCTATAATTTGCTTTTAAATAAATTTCAAATATCTCAATTATTTATAATTGATATATGTATTCGAGATCGATACGCTTATCTTCTATAACGTTATTGGTAAAAAAGAAGAAAAAAGAATAAGTATTTTAATAAGATTGTTTTTAATGCAATCCCAAACTTTCTTATATTAGAAATTCCAAGATGAAAGTTCATAGAATACGTTACGGTCCGTTAAACGTGCGCGTCTATTGATTCCACGAGAGAAAGTGGAAAAAGTCTAAATCTCTGGCTGAAAGCAGCATAAAAGAACTACGTTGACTATGTTTATCTCGAGAATATAATTATTATTAATGACGAAAAGGAAATCAACGTTGACTATCAATTGAATCGCGCTCGAGATGCGCAAGCGTTTTTGATTTCTCGAAGCTTTCGGCGATGACATTGATCGAAATCACGCACGGAAAACGTATTTTGCTATGCTTTCAGAAGTGCAATCGAACGCAGCCGATGGACACTGACACGAGACGATAACGCGTAAAAATTGGTCCGGCATCAAGCCGCAATGCTCGCCTTGTTCCTGTCAGTTTGAACAATCGCCACTGTAATTTCGCTCGATCGCGCTCCCGCTTTATTGCCGAATCTCTAACGCGATGGACGAAAATTGCTCCGTCGAAATACCCGTTCGATGCCGATCTTTGTATTCAACGCGTTTCACCGATAACTAATGGATACCATTATTCCCTGAAACTGATTAGATTAGATTTTAAAAATAATAATCTAATAATCCGTATTTTCAATCTAAAATATGTTTAAGAAAACATACAATATAAATTTTTCAAAAATAATAATTTTCATTAAGATACGTATTTTCGTTCGAAACATGATTCGTTGTGAAGATTGCAATTATGAATAATTCAAGAAATGAAAATATGAGTAAGTACTTACTTATATAGTAACAAGATAGAGGATGAATCACGAACAAACTTTAAACATGAACGTCAACAAAATCTGATCGAAACGCGGATTCTTCGATGCATTCTCCTGATGAAATGTTCACCGGTAACTGGCGGCTTCCAATAATTCGCGCAAATCGCTCGTTCTTATTCAAGACACGCGTATGCGCACGGCAGATTGATTGGCATGCCGTATTTGTTTGGGAAATGCTGCTATTTGTAGAATCCATTTGCGTCGTTCTTCAATTGCCACATTTCACGACCTTCCAACAAACTTTCGACCCTTTGTCTTTTATCCTTTCCCTTTTTTTCCTCGTTTCATGATCATTGCTTTTTTTATCCATCTTTCAAATTTTGCATTTTTTTCTACCAAAAATATTCATATCTTTCACGATTATTATTTTTGATTTGTGTCATTTCTGATAAATAAACTGTAAATATTTAAAACATTAATCATAAAATTACTTATAATTTTCTATTTAAAAAATAAATATGTTAAAAATCTTTTTTGAAATTTAAAAATCATAAGATATATTATATCTTGACTGTTACGAACAAAGCGCGGGAATTTATTGGAATTTTCAACTTGAACGATACTTAAGTTTCATTTTTACTTCATTCATCGCGCCTAATAATGAATAGTTCATTTTTTTCTTTCTATAAATCCTTATCAAAATAAAATAATTTATCTTTATCAGAATTTCGTGAAACATATTACGAGTAACTACGAAGTAACTATCCGCAGTAGATATGCGCGCGCGCGAAATCCATTTTCCAGTTGTTAAACCCCGCTAACTTGCTAATGTAACTCAAATAATTAAAGTGACGTGTACAGGCTCTACTCTGAGGTTACAGAGGCAACTCTTGGATCTAATGCGAATGGAAGATATCTATAACGCGTGAAACTAGTAAGTGAAAGAGCGAGAGAGAGTGAGATCGGGAAAGGAGGAGAAAAGGAGAGACAAAGCGAAAGAGAACGAGAATTTCAGAAACACTGGTAATAGCACTGTCAAAATAACGTATGTTTTGTAACATAATTCATAACAAACTAAATTGTTCTATCTTAGGTAAACTTCTCATTTACGTACTTCTCATTTACATATTTCTATTCTTAAATTATTGGCTTGAATTGTGAACGTTTAATAAATTAATTCCGAAATTAATCACATAAGCTTCTTCATTTTTCGTTGATTCTTTACATTATTGTATGTTCAATATCGTATATTGCAATCATATAAATAATTTTTATAAATAATTTCAGAAAAGCAAACTATTTTTAATTCATGGAAAACTATATTGATTAACTTTCATTTACTTATAAAAACTAATATAATTTTTATAATAAATTAAAAGGAAATCATCGCGATAATATGAAGTTATCTTAATATGTTGATTGTTCCGATGTTACAGGAATGTAGTTGGTAACGCCATCTGCGGAATGCACCATGCAGCATTCTTATGCGAACAATACAACTACAGGGACACGCGTAACGCAACAATGGCGACCTGAAACATTGGCGTGCGTTTCCTTGCTCCATATACTTGTGACATCTCGCCAGTGTTTACTGTATCTTTTTTTCATATTCGTGAATGTGAAATACATTCTTGCTACCGTAAAATATGTGACTAGTGAATTAGACAAACAAAAAACGAGAAATTGTGCGGAGCCAACAGTTAAAGTTAGTTAGTCGTAGGACACAATTCAATGGTGTTGGTCTCTGCCGAAAAAACGGGAAAGCCATGTATACATACATATCCTGTAAACTATAATGTTCTGGTAAATATAGGGATTATTATTATTTTTTATACTTTATATTTATCTTGATCGCATATATTTTATATACTGTTGATAATAAATGATACAGAAGTGTGTAGGTTAGGTTGATCTGAAGAAATTGACATCGGCAGATTTTATTTTGCTCTCTTTTAAAAATATAATCTAATTTTTTTTTTTCGTTATTTCTATTATTTTTGATGCATTCTCGTTCAACGTCATTTATTAATTTATTTGAACGATAGTTAATTAACTAGAAAATATTGAAATATTTCGTATTTACACTAGTATACAAACTTTAGTAATTTATAATTACGTATATATAGATTTGAAAATTTAATAACATATAAAATAATAAATATAAAAATAATAAAGATAAATAGTAATAAAAATAAAATATATACATAATATATTTATAAACCACAAAATGTCTTAATATAATTGATATATTTATAGGGATTAAATTTTATATATGTATTTTATATGCATAAATATTTGTTTCATTACTTATAAATCTTTTTAAAATAAATAAAATAAAACAAATAAAATATATTGTATATATTCTATATATAATTATTATATTTAAAGATAATTAAATATAACAAAATATAATTTTTTTTTTTAAATCTTAGTGGAGAAATAGTGAATACTTACCATCAAAATCTACTGTGGTGCTGATACGGCATGTTGAAATAAGGGAAGCGAACGAGGGAAATGAGCCACAATATTGCAGGCATGCCACCCTTTGCAAGGATGCCTTTGGGGGGTATGGGTATGGGTGTGAATATGGGTCCTAGTGCCCCACATCCTGAATCTTCTGCTCACCCTCATCCTCCACCACCACCACCTACAGGTGCCAATCCAAAAAAGAAGAGACGTACAAATGCAAATGTTGCTCAACCACCTCCGCAACAACCTCCAACAGTACAGGTAATTTTTTATTAGTTCGTATTGATAATAATCAATTTTCATTTATTTGTAATATATTTAAAATATATATATTTTTAGGATTTACTACCTCCACCTTTAACCGGTTATGGAGATACAATAGTAGCTAGTAATCCTTTTGATGATACACCACCGCAAACTACACAAACACCAATGATGCATGGTGGACCACCTCACATGCATCCTCATCACCCACATCATATGAGTGGACCACCTATGAGAGGCATGAGTCCTTTAACTTCAATAGGTGGAATGAGTCCTATGATGCCACACAATATGGGAAGTATGAGTCCAATGGGAAATTCGCCCATGACAAATCACATGAATCATATGGGAGCAATGTCTCCCATGAATCATGCACCAATTGGTGGTATGAGTCCAATGAATAATATGGGTCCAAGTATGCCACCTGGCCCAATGAATACTATGAACAATCATATGAATATGAGTCACATGAGTAATTCTCAACTTAGTGGTCCACCCATGGGTAGTCCAATGAATAATATGAACAGTGGACCAATGGGTAGTCCAATGAATAACATGGGACACAGTATGGGAAGTCCTATGGGTGGTCCATTAGGATCTCCTATGAATACAATGGGAGGATCGAATCATATGCCTAATGGACCAATGAATATGAATAATATTAATAGCCATATACCGCCCAATAGCCCTCTAAATGGACCATCTATGAACAGCGTAAATAGTCCATTGGGACATAACGGATCTCAAACACATCCAAATCATATGGGTAATAATCTTAATAATTTAGGAAGACCGATGAATGGACCTATGACTACCATAAGTTCAATGGTATCCAACAATTTGAATATGAGTGGTCCAAATCAAATAAATAATATGAATATGGGTGGACCACCAATGAATAATATGTCTAACATGAGTATTAATCATCATAATCAAATGAGTCATATGGGTGGTCCAATGGGTACAATGTCTAGTAATATAGGAGGTGGTCCACCAATGGGTCATCCTATTAATATGGGAGGTTCGATACCACCTCATGGTTTTCAAGGTCCACCAGGAATGGGACCAAAACCAATGCCAGTTTCTGCAGGAAAGGTAAATTATTTTCTTCGTTTTGCGAAGATTTGTTACATTTCAATAAATGATTTATTATTCTAAATATGTTTATTATTTTAATATTACAGATATATCCTCCAGATCAGCCAATGGTATTTAATCCACAAAATCCTAATGCTCCACCCATTTATCCTTGTGGAGTGTGTCATAAAGAAGTACATGATAACGATCAAGCAATTCTTTGTGAATCAGGTTGCAATTTTTGGTTTCACAGGTATATAAAAAATTATATTCTCCTTTTTATTTAATATCATATGAATTTATATATATCTAATATAATAATAAAAATTTATTGTAGAGGATGCACAGGATTATCGGAAACTGCCTATCAATTATTAACCGCAGAAGTTTATGCAGAATGGGTGTGTGACAAGTGCTTACAATCGAAAAATATACCTTTGGTTAAATTTAAACCATAACACTTCTTAACTCGTCGTATATGCGACATACGAGTGACTCTTTGTTAGCGTTTACATCTTGTACACGCACACATGCGCGTGCAATTGCACACAGATAAACACATACGGTATACATTAATGCATGAGCGAAATCATGCATATAATATAAACATACGCTGTTTGTTAATATCTTAGCTTTAACTTGTTGAAACATTAGGGTATCACTATGAGTCATATTGGTGAATGAGATGGCAAAAACAGCATATAGTATGTTCGAAAGTTGCATTACTTTTTAAGTATGTTTATGACAAATAGATTCATCTGTTTAAAAAGTTATTTATCATTTAATTTTTAATGTTACAAATCTATTTTCAATCGTCCTAATCATAAATATGAATGTAGAAAATATATTAATTTAAACAAAAAATTTTGTTAAATATTATATGATCGATGATGAATCATTCAATTTCAAATTATATTTAATTCAAAATTAAAAAATAATTATACAGATTTTTTTACACACAACTAAGTTAAATTATATTTTTATGAAATAGAAATAAAATTGATTAAAATTGATTTGATTAAAAGAAATAAATGATGTTTTATAATGATGATATTATCATATTTATGTTGCTATTATATAACGTCATTTAATTTCTTCTTCTAAAATCTTTTCTATTTCTATTTTAAAGATGTGTAGTAATTATATACTTCCGCTCAGTTGTGCAAAATATTTCTGTATGCATATAAAGAATAAGAAAATATTCATATATATATTTTATGGACGATGAAATTTTACTGGAATTTTATATTAATAAGAAATTGAACAAATACATACTTTGTTTATTTTATTTAGGTTTGGGTGAACGTTCCTGATAAACTGTAATTGTTATTCAAAAGTAATTAACAGTACATATTAACTTTATTAATAATTTCTAGTTATGTCATTGTCATTTATCATCAGGCTCGTTACGTTAATTAAGAAAATCCAAAGGATAAAAGTGGTACTTTTATAAAAAGTGAAATTTGCACACTTAACAATTGTTTAAGAACAAAATAATACAAATTCCAAACAATGTAAATTTTTCTAATTAATGCGATTATAAATATTCATATCTATCTTCGAATATCAGAACATCAGAGAATTCCTAAATCCATTTTTTTGTATAATTAAAATAACATCGAAGTATTTTGAGTTTTTAAAGGATTTGATTAAAATATTAATAAAATATTGACTAGAATATCGATACAATTAAATATATGCAATAATTACTTTTAAAGATACTATCTCAAAATTGTTTTTTGTTTTTAAATATTACAAATGAAAATAAGATTTTTGCATTTTTATATTGCAAATATTTTAGTATAAACCATGGTCAGTTATTTTCGAAATATATTAGAGTTAAAGTTTAAAATATACTCAAAATGTAAATAGAATCAATACTATAATAATAGAAAATTTTAATATTATACATAAGAAGAAATATTTCTATATTTTTACAATAATCAATCAAAGATTTTTTTTCTATTATCATTTACGTAAGTGATAAGAAAAAAAAGTAAAGTTTTTTTAATCAAAATTAAATTATTATTTTTTACCATGGTTTATACAGAAGATTAATTCAACAAATATAAGTAACAAATTTTTTATTTATATATATTTATATATAATATATTTTGGAAAAAAAACGACAAAAATTCAAATTGGCTTCTTATATTTTCTTTGCATTATATTTAAAATAATATAATATACAAAAAGATTATATTTATTCATGCAAAAACATAAATTTTAAAATCATAAGAATCATTGATATTAATAAAAAGTAATTTGTATAAAGAAATATTAAGAAGATAAGAAAATCGAATCATTGTTATAAGAAAAGTATCTAAAATATATAGTTCATTTATATATTTAACAAATCTGTCTTTTTTTGATGCAATTATAATTTAATAACAAAATCCCGCAAATATCAATTAAACTCAAGATACTTCGTATACATGTCAAATAAAATCATATATTTAGTTGCAATAATAAAATTTGTGCACATATTCACACTAATACACACATATTACATTCACGCTCTTCTTCAAGTTAAGATTTATTGTTACATTTGCCACAGACTTTTGATGTCAGTATATTCAGAAAGAACTGAGTATTATATCGACGTGAATGATTAAGTGAAATGCAGTGAAAAAAAAAAAAAAAAAAAAATTAAATCCCGCCGGGGCCAAACCCAAAAAAAAGCCAAGGGGTTGAAAGGTTTAAAAAAAAAAAAAAAAAAAAGAATTGAATTCCGTCGGCAGCTAACCCAAAATTAAGTCTACGGATTGTATAGTTATAAACATATATATATATATACGTATACATACATATATGTATGTATAGATATATATACACATACACACACAAATATATATAAATATAGCTAATTATCATTTTACTGTTTGATGCCTGTATTATACGGAGGACTGATTTTGAAAATTTTAAAAATATCAGATTGAATGGTTTCTCTAATACCCACAAATTCTAATAAATTCTAATAATTATTCTTTTATTCAGTTTTCAAGTTTACTCTCCGTGTAATCCACGCTTTAATCTTGTTTTATTGTAATCCTTTCTAACAAATATTATACATGAGTAACGTACACAGGATCCTACATAACTACATAATGCTCATATTAGTATTACAACGAATAGAATACCATCTTCACATATCTTCATTCTATATTTTGTCATGTCGTGGAGGCCGAAGGGTCGTGGTCACGCTAAAAATCGTTAACGTTGCTTTTTTTCTCTATTATGAAAAATTATATATGGGAATGCAGGGGATTAAGCGAATAATGAGAGAAAAAATGTTACTCAACGTGGGACGGGGAAACGGTGTGTAAACGGAAATGATACTAGATAATTGGAGGATCAAGGATAATGATTTTCTAGTACAAACGAATAAATCGTAATTTAAGTAACTACTAGTAGTGTCTATTTTCCAGAGATAATTTATATAAGTTATATCGTTTGCGAACGAAACCGTTATACGATCGTTATACGATCATCAAATACGATGCACGCCTAAAACATTATGTCTAAATGAAAAGAAAGAATCTTTGACTTATATTTAACGGTAGCTTAATCCCTGTATAATTTGTTAAAAACAAATGCATTTCATATGTGTCTGAATGTTTGTCTCATTATATTACCTTTAAGTTTGATCACCATAACCTTGTTTTTCAGCCTTTTATTCTTAAAGAAAAAAAACAAAAAATAGAATATTCTCCCGAAGTTCTAAGCGTAAACGATCTAGAGATCAAAAATTTCACGAAAATGTATATTTATCACGCGATACAATATTAGATAAGTGTCTGAATATACATATATAAATAATATTCGATTTTTTTATCATCTTTAAAATATTTGTAGAATTTTGGCGAATGTTTTTCCATTCGTTTGTGTACATAGGTCATTTACATTCTTTCATCAAAGGCAAACACAATAATGAAAAAACGATACAAAATGAACGTATCAATTATGCGTGCCTCCAATTTATTGTATCAAATTTGTAAATATTTTCTGTATCGTGTTAAGAAATCAAAAATACGTTGAATGCGTGTCGCGTCATTTATTTTTGCCTAGACGCATAAAAAAGCGATAGAAAAAAATAATATTTTTTATTCTTTTCTTAGATAATTATTGTACATTTAAATTAACAATTTGAATATGATTTGATATATGAGGAAAATTTCAGCGTTTCGAGACACGCAATTTAAATGCAATACTTCAATTATTATTATTGTTAGTATGATTAATATTATTTACTATTTTATCATTTTTGTACATTACTATGTTCGAGATCAATATTTATCACTAATAATTGAATTTTTATTCATTATTCATTTTAACGCTTTTGTATATTAAATAAGCGTTTAAGAAATGCATCATAATGAATCGGTTGTTGATTTTCAACGTGAAATTTTTTTATCATGGGAAACAAATTGAAAACGGAAAATAATTTAAAAAAGAACTTTTTTTTTTGTTTTAAACGTAAGATATAATAATAGACAAAGAAATATGACCGTATTATTATGATCGAAAGATATACGTAATAAACTTTTTCATAAATGATTTTTTTTCATGTAAATGTTGACATACATATATAAATACATGTATATATAAATATATAAGTATATAGCTATATATGCGTATATTTGTATATATACATAGTACATGTCAACAATAAAAATTATATTGTAGATACATATTACATGTATATATATATATTATTATTATTACTATAAAAGCGTGTGGTTATATTCTCAATTATCTGAAACGTGTATATATTTATATGGCATTTTAAATAACAAATCCATATATCATGTTGATTTTTACATTATTATATTTGTATATATATATATGTATGTGTGTGTCTTGTGAAACATTATCCGTTCATTTAAAAACACAAGTAGTTCAAAGTGATAGTTTATTTTCTTAATTTAATATATCAAAATGTTTGATCTTATTATTTATAATAATTGAGTATTTTTCCTTTTTTTTTTCTTTTAATGAAATTTTAAAAAAAGTAGTACAATTTAATATTATAAATTAACGGAATTGTTAGAAATTACTTAAAATAGCAATCATGAAATACAGTTGTGTCCAAATGTGTATTCGATTCACATTATGTCTCTCTCGTAAGAATGTTCATTAAATCATAACGCGTACTTATGAAAATTTAAGATAGAACTTTTGTCGTTTTTCAAGTGTATGAAGACGTACAATATTCGATAAAGTACGAGCAACGTGAGCTTTCGTAATTCTACAGTTTCGATCTTTCGAATTCATATCATTTATCCAAAATTTCTTTGGTATGTTTGGTCGAATATAAACCGGTTTTTCGTTACAAATTACCTTGAAATCTGTAAATCGAACAAATTGTTTTTGTATTCGTTTTTCCAGAATTCAAACGTATACCTCACCTCGCATATAAAAATTTTTTGTTTTTTAAGTTCATGAATGCAAAATTATCGTCCATCACTTTACCCTAGAGAAAATAAACAAGACACATTTACATAAGAATTAAAATAAGAAACAATTAAATTTCATGGAACATTATCTACTTTACTTGCTTTCAGGCAAAATTGCGATGATTGATTTATCCATGGTTCATATCTTGTCTCTATTGCAGAAGAGTGAATGTGACATTTGTGTCTACAAATAGATGCACTTCTGCTTATGTTATCTGTATATCCAAGTCTTCCGTACAACCCATATTTTTTCTCGTCGATAGCTCGTAATGTACCGTTCTTCTTCATTGCCATATATATTTGCTCCAGCATTCCATAACTCTTAATCAAGAAATCCCGTTGTGCTAATGATGTAACACGTTCTCTTTCCTCAGATTCACAAATAATCTCTGGCTCGAACGAATGTGAAATATTATTTGAAGCCGTCTGCTTCTTTATCTACAATATCGTTTTTAGATAAAATTCAAACTCGTTTTTTACAACGATTTGTTATTTTCAAACACTGACATGTAAACAAGAATTATTTTTTTTCGATATATTCATAGATTTACTCTTCTCCAGATCATTTGTTATTGTATTCTTCTGCGTCGCGTTTGGACTCTCTGAATGTAACTTCGAATCACTGCATTTACCAGAAATCTTCTTATTTTCTTGTTCCTTCATTTTCACCTATCAATCGAATGAGAATTTCTTGTAAATCAATGATCAATCCGTTCGTCAAATAAATTTTGTGAAAATGAAGAAACACCTCATTTTCTTCCTTTTGGATCCTCGATGCTTCCTCTCGAGCTCTAGATGCCGCAGTATCTTGATATACGGATATGTTAGTTTGCTTAAAAAATGGTTCGTATTTTTCACAGTCGGAACATGGATAGATCCTACGGAAATTGCCCATATGTTCTTCCTCCCATTTAAATTGCTTTTGGAGATAATCTTCCTCCAACTTTTCTGGTTTCGATGTCGTACCGATCGAATCGTTCGTACTACGTGAAATCGTTGAAACGATCATTTCGTTCACAACAGCTATTAAATTTAAATATTTAATCATTAACTCACTTGCTATCCTTAGAATTTATTCCCTGAAGCAGCCTATCCCTAACTCGCTTTCTATCTTCTTCGATAATTTTTTTCTTGTCGCATTGTTGAAAATTCAGCATTTCAAATGTATTCATCAACAGACCCTCCTTTATATCCTTATCGATTTGTGCATCTGTATGAAAACTCGGTGAATGATTAACCTATAACATATTTATTTCCCCTTCCCCTAAATAAATATACTTTGCTTACGTGTGCATATATGTATGCATACATATGTATATATATATATATATATATATATATATATACATATATTTTTTTTAGTGCACTATCGTTACCTCTAAAAGATATGGTTTTAGTTTCCAATCGAGTAACACGTCGAAACCGAGTAACTCGAAACACGCGTATGTTTTATCGTGTGTAGGAAAACACGTATGATAACTATGTTTCAAAATAGGATATGCCGCCAAAATGGTTTTTATAATGATTTCGTCGATTTTACGCCACATTTCATCCACATCGATATCTTTCATTTTAAACCACTTATTCAAAGTTGATATTTTCCTATATTCAAAAGATTTCCAGTCATTTTGAAGAAAATAAGCAACAAAATATCGTTTAAAAAAACTAACCTTTTGCTACCAATTTCGTCGTCGATTACATACATTCGACTATGTTTATTCACGGCATAATTAGTCAAGTGCATAAAAACGTTGGATGTGTTGTGACCGGTGGGTTCCTTATATCTACTCGTGGCAAATCTGAAATGAAATATATTTAAAAGTTACAACAAGAAAGGACGTAAATTGATGCGATTATTACCTCGCAAGACCATCATTGTACACGTAAATTCTAAGAGGATCGCAGGAGGTGAGCAATGCATAGATACGAAGATCAAATTTGTAACCGTCTACCAGGAAGGGCTACAGATAGGAATGATCTTCATTAAAAGAAAAGTATAAACAAACTGTTAAATTGAAAATACTCGCATACCCTGGCCACGTAAACTTGGCAAATCATGCGCTCGCTCGGTTTAACATCTCTCAAGTTTTTTGTCAAGTAAATGCCACGTCCTTGACACCCTGTATCAGGTTTAATGATGAAAGTTTTCGAGCGTCTTAATTTCGCATAGGCTATCGCTTCTCCGTGGCTAAACATTTTGATCGACGGATAATGCAAACATTCTTCTTCGTGTCAACAACAAATAAATAAGGTTAAGTTTTGAAAAAGAAGATAACGTTCTTACTCTGCGGGAAAACACCATGTCTTGGGGAAAAAGTTATAATCTTTTGGAAAAAGCTTCAACATGCGATTCAAGTTTCGAGCTAATAAATCCTTTCTACAGATTTCCGTCATTCCGGGGAAATGATTAACCTTTTGATATCTCTTCATATCTTTCGCCCGTTCCACGCTCACGCTCAAATCTGTCCAGTAAAGATTCCAACTGCTATCCTCGGTAACTTCTTTCATTCCAAAACGAGCTGCTACTCGTCTCACCGCGTCGTATTTACAATTACTCGTACATATCGTCAAATATCTTTAATAATAAATACGAGAGAACAAAAAGAAATAATATTATGTGCGATTTCTTTGTAAATAATATCGTACCTTCGTTTTTTCTTTTTCTTCTTGATCGAAATTCCTTCCTTTCTTGACTCGACATCGTCGGTATCCACAAATGACAAATCACCTATAAAATTTTACATAACAGACACTACGTGATACAAATATTATTTATTATCGAGATTAAATACCTTTCTCATCTTTTTTATCCGTTAAACATTTGGGTATAATTGGTTTTCGATCATTTTTATTCGAATCGGTAAATGAAATAATATTTAATGAAGTATCAGATACAACTACGAGTTTTTTGCATCGATTTCTGTATACAGTTTTACATGATCGCACTTCGGTACTTGAATCCGATTCACACGTGATCTCGCCACTTTTTTTTATATCACCAGTTTCGTTCTCGCGCACCACCATCAAAGGACGTTTGTTGTTGCGTTCGATGACGTTCATGACCGGTGTATCTCATTATTTTAAACGATCTCTCGTTGCATGGTATTAATTTGATTACAAATCAAATCAGATCTGCATTATACAAATACGTGGCTTCGTCAATTTTATTTCGAATGCGAAATCGGCTACTTAGATAAAGATTAAACTATAATAATATCCTTGGTGAAAAAGATGATTCGACTATGATCAATTTATTGGCGTACGAGAAACCGAAATTCGGTTCCATTTACAGAAATGCCCCTCCCAAAATCTGTTTTACATATCGTTCCACGCCTCAATTGTTTTTCCATTTCTCGAGGCAAGAAGACAGACTCGACGGAAATTTGATTTTATCCGAATCTCGACTCGTATTCTAATTTCGATTCAGTGTAAAATTAATCTGAAAGTTTTTAAGCAAATATCCGTGCGACGACGCAGGTTAATCAATGCTACTGCGGTTCAGTTCACGCAAAACTTAGCTCGAGAATTGCTTCATTACTTTAATTACGGCGCAATATAACTGCATAGAATTCGTATACTAATAAAAAGAAGTCATATATTTGTATATATATATATACGAAACGAATAGGTCAATCACAAATAAAATTTCGTTGTGCGATAAAAACATATAAAAAAAACCATATTCGATAAAAAAATTGTGTTATTCTCTATTGCTTATCTCTCTTTAAGATTTTTACAGATTCGATTTCAACCTTGTCATATCCTTTATAATCTTCACAATATTTAAAGCACATCCCCAACTTAACGTCACGCCGCTTCCTCCGTGTCCATAATTATGAATTATCTGTAAATGAATTAAATGAATTTCAATTAATCGAAAACTTTACAATCGATATTCGTACAAATTCGATACCGTAACTTGTCTCCCGTTGGAAGAACGGCAAACTTCAGTCTCTATGCGAACTTCGTATCTTCCAGGTCTAAGACCAACCCAATTTTTTGTTATTTTCGCATTCTTTGAATAATACAAATATTATTATTATATAACTAATTATTATTATTGCATTGCTAGTTCAAAAATAAAAATTTAATCAAAGCTATACCTTTAGAGCGGGCAAAATTCGACAACATCCATTGTGAATAAATTCGAAATCCTCTTTCCGCGGAGTGCAATCCAAATCATTTTCTTGATGCGTACCGCCCAATACTACGTTATCGATACTTTCAAAAAGACATATAAAAAAAAAAATAATAAATTAATAAAAACTACAACGTAAATAAATAGAAAATGATTTTTAATATTCAAAATTCATGATTCGTTTACTTTGGTATTATGTAATTTCCATGCTCGTTTTCTTCCAAATATCCGTGCATTATCCAGGATGCTGTCACCTTAAATGATAAGATTTATTTGACAAATTTTAACACCGCGGTAACACGTTCACTGTAAAACGCTACCAACCCTAGCAACTTGACCTCTGATAGATATAACGGCATTATCATCCACGAGTTCACGTGCACCAAAACCGCTGCAATTTATTATCAAATCGTATCCATCATCGATCAATTCGCATAGCGTATGTATTTTTCTTTTTCGAACTTCTCCGCCCGCTTCGAGAAATCGTTTGGTTAACCAAGGCAACATACGAATAGGTTCGCAAGTATACGTCAAGAACATCCACGCATGTCTATAAATTGATAACTCGAATCAGTCGTTTACCATAACGAATAAAATATTAAACAAATTAATTTCATTAACACTGTACTTATAATTGGCATTGCATTCGGTATTCAACTCTTTCAATTCGTTCGAATTTAGCTTGTGCGCACCGTATACCAATTTGGTCCAACTCAAATCGGGAAATCCATCAGGATTATTGGTAACGCGATATATCGGTAGCAAGGAAAGCCCGATATCAGATGCTAAGCCCGCTTTCCAAAATTTTTCCAACAATCGATGCGTAATTCCAGCCCATTGTCTGCCAGTAGTACAATCCGTAATTATGTGAAATTAAATTAATCTTAAACTCTAATAATACTTTCTCCTTCGATTTTAAACTCGTGTTGTTTTCACACAACGTGTTCTAAGTACTTACGTGTACGTACTTCGTTGTTCGAACTATATGTGAATTATCTGACGTCAGAGATATGTGTCAAATACTTACGATATTTTGTTATAAGGAGTGATCCCGAGAAGATAAGGAGTCCAAAGACCGGCGCTTCCTTCGCCAGTGGTGTTCGGTGACAATTTATCCGCAAATATATGCACTTCGAATTGTGGGAAAACGTTTTTCACCGCAAACGCACTTGTTACGCCGATCACACCGGCGCCTACCACTGCCACCCGCATATTTTGAAGATAAATCTAATTAACGCGGCGGATATCAAAGCGCAACTGCATCGAAACAACGTTCGTTTAAAATATAAATATAAAAAAATATAAATCGAATCACTTAAACGATATGATATCTTTGTATTCATAAGTCGCGATATTTACTTGTTGTTCAACACTCAAAACGTTTTTTTCAAGATAAATTAAAAAAAAAAAATCGATTAATTAACCATGCAAATTAACGACATTAAAAATAATCTCGTGCATGAAACTCGGGTATTGTATTAAATTTTTTTTATCCCCCCCTTAAATGACACGTTAGAATACAAAAGTGAGTGTTGTTACGTCCGAAAAATTGTACGATTTTTTTTTTTATATATATCGAAGATTACAATGAACTTACGATACCACATATTCTTAGCATAATGCCCCTGCACGGCTCGGCAATATTATGCTAGAATATGGGAATCGCGGAAGTCAGCGCGCGAAAAAACTGTATGTGGTAGTTGTGAAAAAAAAAATTACCATGTCGAAGTCCAAGCGATGTTCGTTTCGCGCCGCACCAACGATAAACGGAGCATAATACTTTAAATTTCGCGTCTCAAAGGTCTTATACTCTGCTTACCGATAGCACGACACACAATTTTTCGTTTTCACAGATACAAATGTTTTGCTCTCTCGTATATCCCTCGAAGTCGAAGAAACACCGAAGCGAACTTATTTACCTTTTATATAATAAGAGAAGAAGAATCACGTGACATTCGATCGAATTATTTTCTCGTAAAAAAGAAAATTTTTTGAAGTGGACGTTTTGACGTACGTTCCATCGACTAAACCCCGTACGCTTATCCACTACCTCCCACAAGACGGCTAACCGAAGTGCCTGATGACAGTTCATGGTACGGAGTATTTGTTTACATCACATATGAATACCCTAGACATAATATAGCCCGGAAATGCGATAAAGGGTGTAAATGATAGGATAGAAGGCAACGCATTAGAAGCCAGAACTGTTTCTCGTTATATGTTCCTTCCTTTATTCACGCTTATACCCCTTACTAATTCGAGAAATTAATTAACAATGTTATCCGAAAAACTTATAAATGTATATATTATGTCACGTTTATACGCGACTTTATACAACATTTACATCTACTCTATCCTCTTTCGATGCAAGTTTTTTTCTCTCTTAAATATGTTTATTTTAAAACTAAAACTTATTGAAACTTTCGTGAAATTTTCACAAAAGATTTTATTATAATTAACGTTAAACTAAATGTCGTAATTATGACATGCAACTTATCTTAAAAAATTGACGATTCAAAAATACACAATTTTATGAACGTTGCTTGTTCCAACGCGAGCGTGATGATAATAAGATGGAAATTTAATTGATTTTGCTGAATTAATAAAATATGTATGTGCTATTGCAAAACACCTGACTCGTTCACCAAGATCGTTACCAGGGTGGCCGAGGATTTTTCTTGACTGCGTTTGCGATGCGTTCGATGGGTTCGGATAACGGACACCTAAGCGTCTGTTATCCGAGAAGATTATCGACACGATGCGTTAATATTACATCGTACTTTGCGTACCAATGTTCGCTCGAAGCTTAAAAATAACTTAACCATTGATATGATTCTTATGATTAAAATGAAAAGAAATGATAAATTATAGAAGAATGTTCATTAAAGTTAAGAAATGATTTATTAAAAAAAGCAATGCAAAAATAAATAAAGTTAAAAACTGATGATAAAAAGAAAAATTGAAGGGAAACGTTTACTCATTACTTGCATGCAGAAACATTATGATTGAATGGAATGTTTGATAGAAGGGATAAAAATAATTTATGTTTGCATTTAAAAACAAAATATCGATAATATTTGAATTCATATATTATATTTGAAACCCGTTACCTTTTATAATCATTGATTTTCCATAGATATAAGCAGATTACATAAAAATGTTCAGGTTATAAATAAAATAATAAGAATTACATTAATTTCATGTACACACATAAAATATACATTTTTTTTAACGTTGTTAAATTTATATTACAATTTTCATATAATATAAAGAAATTTCACACTCTTCTTATAATATATAATTTATTTAGAATCATGTAATTAATTATGAATGTTAATAAGAAATTTTTTTATTCGATATATTTTTATAATCTACAATTTAATTGTAATTTTAATATGATTTCAAAAAACTGAATAATAAACTTATCTAACATCTAAATAAATCGTATAAATTCTGCATATCTAATTATCAAAATTTCAAGATTATTAAAGTCTTTTGAAATATACGTATATTGTTTTTTTTATATATATATTTAATTAAGAAATTAAAATAAATATTACTATTTTTATAATACGGAAAGAGTATGATGTACCAATAATAAATTAGATTTACGCATATATAATAATATTGTTACAAATTATTATGAATTATTATGAATACATAGAAATATAATATAAGTACACTGGTGTTTTCTCTTTGTATGTAAATTTGTCGGAAAATAATATGAAACTTTGCCATTTTCATTATAGCAATATTATAAAAACATAGAATATAAGATTTTTTAAAAAATGTATACATTACTATATAAAATTGGTTCATCTCGATTTTTGTAATGCATATCTTATTGAACATAACGCATTATAATCTATCTTTTTGTTATAATAATTTTTATAATAATTTTAATAATCAACATTATTTATGAATAAAACAATGTAATTGTAATAATCTACATTAATAATAATTTTCAATAAAAGAAAAGTAAATTTAAAGAAACAAGTTATAACTTAGACTTGATATATTTATATGTATATGTGTATATATACGTATATATATATATATAAAATATGTATATATATATAAATATATATATCTTTAAAAAAAATTTTAACGTTCATTGAATAAAAATTAGTTTTTTAAAAACTGACTATATACTTTTCAGAATTGATAGAAGACTCTTCTCTAAAGACAAAATATTTATCACAGATAGAGTTGAAGTTATCAATAAAATCGCAATAAAATAAGATAATACAATGATATGAGAATTGACATTATTTTTTATTAATTCAATCAATATTATATATTACTGGGTTATAATTTTTACTTGATAATATCAAATTATTTCTTATCTTAAATAAAAATTATATAAAAGATTATATATTAAACTTAATAACTTTTATTGCGACTTTATGCCGTATTTTAAATATGAATATAACATTTTTTAGCAATTTGTAACTGATAGATCCATTATTTTAAAAACTTACTATATAATCAAAGATTATATAAATCGATTTGTGTGATGTATTTTACTAGAGTGAGTTAATTATATAATATATTATCAATCAATATTCTGCTATCTTATCATTTGTCTAAATTTATCCAATTCAAAGATACTTTCTGACAATCTGCAAAATTTTTAAATAATTAATTATGTTTTCGATTAATAATTTTTCTCATCATATATTTTATAAAAATAAATTAAATATAACAATTAAAATTATTAACTTTTTTAAAGCTTACCTTCCAAAAGCATTTATAAGTGCAACAATTTCACTTCTTTCTAAAAAAAATTTCCTTCTATTAAAATTATTTAAAGTTGATTCCCATCTATCAAACTTTCCTGAGAAGAGAATTTTTAATGCTGTACCCAAACCATGTATTTGAAGTTTTCCCCATAATTTACATTTATCGCAACCTACACAATCCATAATACGAGAAATATTTCTAAAATGTTGCTTAAATTGGTCTTTTAATAATTGGGCTTCAGATCCGCCAGTAAACATGATGCTTTCATTGAAATGATCAGGAAATGATCTAAAATATATCTGTATTAGATATACAATTTATAAACATTTTATTTATTAGTTATAAAATTAATCTTACTTAATAATATTTAAAATATCATTTATTGCCAAACGAGTATCTTTATCTTGTGCTTTATTACCAGTATAATATTCTTCCCTTTCTAAATATGGTGCAGCTTTAGCTAAAGCTCTTAACTCTAATAAATAAGTAAAATATAAATTTTTTAACCAATTTGGACCTTCACTTCCTGTTTCCTCTGGTGAAAATCTTTTCTGAAATTCTTGTAAATTAGGGCCCCATTGGCCACCAGGTACTATTCCTAAATTGTCTTTTGATGATAATAAATATTTTGAACACAAATGTATATTAATACTAGCATGAAGTCCTGATATAACACGATAAAAAGCTCTTTTTTCCAAACACATCCCTGCAATAATAGATTAAAATAAATTTATAATATAATAATATCCATGATAAGAAATATATTATTAATTTAAATTACATACCATTTATTTTTGAAGACTGAATAAAATTATGTGGTGAATTTTCAGGTCTGTAATTAAACATATATGTAAAACGAAATATATATTTCACAATATATTATTCATTTATTTCATTTTCAATCATTGAAAAGAATACATACCTAAAACAATTTTCCATATAAATATTTTTCCATATTCTATGTGCACTAGGACCTTTATAACCTGTATATCTTTCAGGATTTAATAAAAGATCTACATATTCTCCAGGACTTGACTCTTTTACACAAAAATTATCTTGAGCATCATCATATTGTTGCCATAATTCAAAATCTTTGTAATTCTCTGAACTAAACAAAATATATAAAAATAAATTTGAAATTATATTAAATATTATATATTTATTTATAAATTCGTTAGAAATCTATAAATTTTCTTTACCTAATTGTTGTATTTAAATAACCAAGTTCTTTATTATGATCTTTCGCACTATATAAACAATCATCATACTGTGCTCTAATTTTGTATTTATCCATAGGATTTTCATTAAAATGAATATTTCTCAATGTATCTCCTTTTAAACCATCTGGAATATCTTCCTACAATCATAAAGATACATATATATAAATTTTAACAGTTTAAATTAATAATATTACATTATAAATATATATTAATCATACTCATTATATATCATTATATAATGCAATATTATAATATTTTCAAGTAATAGTTAAAAAACTCAAATTAATATATTACTTACATCTTGACAAGGTTGTACATGACAATATCTTATAGCACATTTACTATCATCAGTCCAAAAAGGACATTCATGGTTTAAATTTACTTTATAAAAACGAAAATAATCTTTGACTAGAAGACTCTGAACTCTTGGATAAATTTTCATATTATTAAAATAATCCACTGTATCCACATTGCAACTACAATCATCTATTGACCCTTTCAACTAAATGTTTATAAATATATTTTAATTTATTTAAAAATATAAAAACAATATTAAATTACATGTTAATGTACATTTTGCATACAAATAGTTAATAATGACAGATGTCATATTCTTGTAGGTTATGTATATTTTTTATGAAAAAATTTGAATAACGAGAAAACAATAAAAATAATACCTTACAGAAACATTGATCATTCTTTTCATTGTTTGCATTAAAATAATTAGAATGTACAATAGAAGGTGAAAATACGGTAAATAGTATCAATACTCCAAACATATTTTCACTGGATTCAATCTTCATGATTAAGTTCACTGGTATACTTTTCAATCACGTTTTGAAATTGATAATAAAATACCGCGCGTCCCCGCGATATTTTTCCACTTTTTATCACATCGACTAGTCTACGTGCTATTAGTAACGTAAATTTTTCTGTCAAAAGCAAACATTATTGACACTTTCATCATATTGTTTAATGTCCTACTAATACATATATTTATTTATACTTATAAATATTTTTTCTTATAATTATATATTTAAATAAAGATAACACATATTTCAAACAATTAAAATATTTTATTTTATTTATAATAA
>NW_006263611.1:323284-323914 GCF_000469605.1 Apis dorsata | reverse complement strand
TTAAATTTTAATAATTAATTATCGAAAAAGAATTTATTTTTTTTAACTATTATTTTATATTAGATTATATACACTTACAATCTAACTTATAATCTACATAATAATAAAATTATGTATATTTATATATTATATGTATATATCTAAAAATATTGTATATTAATATTAAATTGTTACATTTATTTATTAAATAATACAATAAATTTAATATATATAAAAACAAATTTAATAAAATAAAAATTTTTTAATTCTTTTCTTGTTTTATATAATCTTTTTAATATAATTGTAATTTCATAATAAAGAATTTAATATTATAACGAAATTATAACGAAAATTTTTTAATTATGAAATCTAATATGTGTAACATTATATTAATAGTCCAATAAAAAAAATCAAAATTAAAAATATTATACATTTATATACATATATGTATGTAATTAAATATTAATATTGAATATAATCTAATAAAATTAATAAAAAAAACTAAATTTTAATATATAATATTTACACAGTAATAAATTAAATAAACAATGAATTGTATGGATTGTAAGATATATAAATTTATATATAAAATTTAAATAAGATTTATTTTTACATCTTGATTTTAAAATAATTTTTAAATTTCTATAAATA
>NW_006263611.1:306468-323237 GCF_000469605.1 Apis dorsata | reverse complement strand
TCTTGAAATGATTTTATATTTTAACATATATATATACATTATTTTTTGATATATACACATAATTTTTTGATATAATGCAGTAATCAATATAATAAAATATTGAAAATGATAAATTATAATAAAAATATTAAAATAAGATTTATTATTTATTAAAAATTTCTTGTCAAAAGTATAAAAAATGAATTAATAAGATTTTGAAAAATAAAATTTTATAAAAAGAATATATATATTATAACAATATTTACATTAGATATTTATATTAGAATATAAATTTAATTATTGGTAATTCTTTCTTTATAATGTACATAGATAAATAATGTATATAAAAAATTTATTTTAATTTTGAAATTTTATAAAACTAATAAAATTAATGTTCAAATGAATTATAATTAATCAGTTCACAGTACTATTTGTACTCATTGGCGTAGACGCATTGTGGTATAGGACATGTCAAAACTTTATGCGAAGGTGCCGATGGTTAGTTGTCATTAAATAATGATATTTATATTTAAAATTTATTTACATTAAAGAATAGATTTGAAAATGATTTTTTAAATTTTTCAAATTTAGAAGATTTTTTATTACATTGTTTTATTTTCAATAATTATATATAAATTCTTATATGTGTATATATATATATATATGTATATATATATACATACATATACATCTAACCTATACAATGTTTGAATTGTCAAAGAACGTTTTGAAATTTACCGTATATAAATATCTAAAAAAGTACTATGTTAAAAATATTAAAAAATACTTGTACAATATTATTATTATTTTCATTTACTAATAATTAATTTATATATTATCAATAATTTTCAATAATTAAATATTAATTTTTTGTTTCTATAATAATTATATTTCTTTCTAAGTAAAATCATGAATTATTAAATAATAAAAATATTTTTATATTGACGTTTTATTATACATTGATAATATAAATAGAATAAGAATATTAAAAAAATTTACTACTTTAAAAATTTATAAAAAAATAATACAATATAATTAACATTAATATAATATTATTAATATTAACTGTGATAAAAGTTTTTATTAAATATAAAAGTTTAATTAATTAATTTTTTTTGAATTATATATTTAGGATAAAAGTCAGTTTACGTTTGAAGATAAATGGCCATGTATGCGACCAACTATTTTAAAATTACTCAAACAAGAAACTGTTACTCAAGCAGAGTGGCAAGATTTATTCTTTTCTGTTCATGCAGTATGTGTATGGAATGACAAAGGTGCTCTTAAATTGTTAGATGCACTTAAAGAAGATATAATGGACTTTATAAAACAAGCTCAGCAGGTATATATTATTACATATCTCTATCTATATATATCTCTAAATAAAAAGATATATATTGTTATTAATAAAAAAAATTATTATTTTATATAGAGTTTAATTAATATAAAGAGTTAAATTATTATTTTATAGAGAGTTTTAGCACATCAAGAAGAACAAGCTTTATTAAAAGCATATATAGCTGAATGGAGAAAATTTTTTGCACAGTGTAATTATTTACCAACACCATTTAGACAATTAGAAACATCTCTTGCTGGAAAAGCACCATCCAGTGTTCAGAAAAAAAGTCAACCTGATGATATTGTTAGAAAAGTAAGAATTTATTTTTCAGTTTCTCAATGTAATAATTCTATAATTTTTTATTTTTATTATAGTTAATGTTGGATAGTTGGAATCAAAGTATATTTGGAGAAATAAAACAAAAACTTCAAGATTCAGCTATGCGACTTGTTCGTGCAGAAAGAAATGGTGAAGCATTTGATTCACAATTAGTTATTGGCGTTAGAGAGTCTTATGGTAATAAATTTTTTTTTTATCATGTTATTATCAAGTTTCAATATACATGTTATAATTTCAAAATTGTATTTAATTACATTGCAGTAAATTTATGTTCAAATGCAACAGATAAGCTTCAAATTTATAGAGAAAATTTTGAAGCAGCATATATAGAAGCAACAGAAGCTTTTTATTGGGTTAAAGCTCCTGAACAATTATCATTACATGGTGTAGAGAATTATATGCGTTATGCAGATGCAAAATTACAAGAAGAAGAACTTCGTGCCCAAAAATATTTAGAACCAAACAGTGCTAGTGTACAACTTTTAACTGATTGTTGTGTACGTGTCTTAGTAGCAACTTTTAAGCCAGCTATATTAGCAGAATGTCCAAGAATGATTCAACATCGTCAAACAGATAGTAAGTATAATAATTATAATATTTTGATTTCTAAAATAATAATATAACATAAATTTTAACTATAGAACTTAGATTAATGCTAAAACTAATGGATAGAGTTCCTGAAGGAGTTGGTCCAATGTTAAGAAATTTAGAGGAACATATAGCAAGTGCAGGTTTAGCTGATATGATGGCAGCTGTGGATGTTATTACTCAAGATTCTGAAAAATACGTTGAAAGATTATTGGATCTTTTTCGTCGGTTTTCAATTCTTGTTAAAGAAGCATTTGATGATGATCCTCGATTTCTAACTGCTCGAGATAAAGCTTATAAACTTGTTGTAAATGATGCAACAGTGTTCAGGTTAGAATTACCTGCACGTCAATGTTCTGGTATTGGTACAACTATTTTAAATAACAAACCTAACAACAATAATAATGGACAGCCAGAATCAAAATGTCCAGAACTTCTAGCTAACTATTGTGATATGTTACTTAGAAAAACACCACTCAGTAAAAAATTAACTTCTGATGAAATTGAAAGCAAGTTAAAAGATGTGGTATGTATTATGATATATATTGTTATACTTATTCAATATTATTTTATCTCATATTTATTTTATGTTGCTTTCTTTTTAGTTATTAGTGTTAAAATATGTTCAGAATAAAGATGTGTTTATGCGCTATCATAAAGCTCATTTAACAAGGCGCTTAATATTAGATACATCTGCTGATTCTGAAAAAGAAGAAAATATGGTAGAATGGCTCCGTGAAGTTGGAATGCCTGCTGATTATGTTAACAAATTAGCTCGAATGTTTCAAGATATTAAAGTGTCACAAGATCTTAATCAACAATTTAAAGAGCAATGTAGAGCTGCTATTGCAGATAGTATTAATATTAAGGTATCTGTTAAAATTTTATAATATTTTATTATATATTCGTATATTATTCATATACTGTTAAATATATATTGAAATGTGTATTAATGTTATCTATCATAGATACTAAATGCAGGTGCATGGGCTAGAGGTAGTGAACGCGTCACTGTAAGTTTACCATTGCAGTTAGAAGATTATATTCCTGAAGTAGAAGAATTTTATAAAAAAAAGCACAGTGGAAGAAAATTACAGTGGTATCATCATATGTCAAATGGCACGGTAAGAAAGAAAAATCTTGTCAAAAAGTATTAAAAAGGGTTTTATGTTAAAAATTATTATGAATTAATTAAAATTCTTTATCCACATTAAGAAAATATATATATGTTTAAAACAGAACATCATAAGTTTTTCTGATGCAGTAAACGTGGGTATAGAGTAGAACTTTTCAAAAACTTCAATATCTCGGTTCTAATTTTCAGCTTCACCTTGCAACCAATTTGGATGGTGTTCCAGATAACATTTTCTAACCAAGTGGGACGCTTCGATGTGGATGTAACAACATTTCAAATGGCAGTTTTGTTTGCTTGGAATCAACGACCGTTTGAAAAAATATCATATGAAAATTTACGATTGGCTACGGAACTTCCAGATCCTGAATTAAGACGAACTTTATGGTCGTTGTGTGCTTTCCCGAAACTCAAACGTCAGCTTCTTTTAGTTGAGCCACATGCACATAGTCCCAAAGATTTTGCAAATGATACAAGATTTTGGGTTAATCAAGAATTTGCTATTGTGTTAGTAATATTTTTTTTTTATACAAATTATTTAAATTATATAAATTAATTTAATTTGATTTCCTCTAGAATATAATTAATATTTTTCTTTAATTCTTAGAAAAAATGGTAAACTGCAAAAACGAGGTAAAATTAATTTAATAGGTAGACTTCAATTATCAACTGAACGGAGTAAAGAAGAAGATAATCAATCTATTGTACAACTTAGAATACTAAGAGTTCAGGTAATAAACTTTATATTGTAAGAATTATATAAAAAAATTATAATATAAACATATTTTTTAACAGGAAGCAATTATCAAGATTTTAAAAATGCGTAAAAAAATTAGTAATGCTCAGTTACAAACTGAATTAGTTGATATACTAAAAAATATGTTTTTACCAAGTAAAAAGATGATAAAAGAACAAATTGAATGGCTTATTGAGCATAAATATATACGTAGACACGATGATGACATTAATACCTTTGTATACATGGCATAGATTGGGATTATATATATAATATTGTTCAGATTCTCATGATTAATATTATATTTTTATAAACATTCAGTTCTTGTTTACCAAGTATGCTCAAAAATCCTAATATAATGGAAAGATATTAATGTTGTTTGTAATATATTCACAAAAAACATTTTTTGAAACAAATAGTACTGTCATACAGAGTCATATCGTTCATAAATTATGATTAAATAATATTATATTGTCTTCGACCATAGGAATGTGCATTGTTAAATAGGTAATATCTATTATAATATTTCAAAAATTTAAGATATAAAGTTTTTTTTTAAAAAAAAAGTTAATTTGAACGTATCCGTGGAAAATATTTAAGTTTCAAAATTTATTCATTATACTACATTTCCATTATTTTTTGTTTTTTGTTTTCAGTGCTTCATTCAATGCTTCATTTCATTAATAACTTTATCTTTGATTTTATTTTTATCTTTTATTTTATATTTAATATAATCTGACAATTTTATTCTACTTTAGAATAAAATAGATTGTTTATGAAATAATTATAAATCCTATAAATTTGTCACAAATTAAGCTTATTTTGCGAGAAAATAAAAATGTTATATGTATAGATGGTATGTACACATATGTATATTATACATTTTAATACATATTTAAGCATAATTGCATGAATATGTTTATTTATTGTGTAATTGTTTAAGTGTACATATTTTCTAAACATAATTATTTTCATTAATTTGTTTAAAGGCAGATAAAAAGCACTGAATTATAGAATTTTTTTCATATAATACTTCTATATTTTATTTTTATTAAATATATAGCAATTTTTTTAAATCAAATACAATTTTCAAATAACAGAAGTTAAAATAAATTAATTCATATGAAGAAAAAATATAAAAAATGGCCTATATCGTTATATATAAATGTAAGGATATAAAATTTTAATTTTTTTATATTTTAATAATAAAATCTTATATCATGTCTGTACCTAAAAAATTTTACAATTATATTATATTGTGAATGATAAAATCTTAACTTAATATTACTGATAACATTGATGTGTATAAAGCTTTTATATTATTTCAATATGCGATCAACAACTGTAAAAGTGAACAATTTGGAAATTAAAAAATAAGATTTTTTTATATTTTTCGATGTATTTTTGATTTTATTACATTTTTCCCAAAAATATTATTTTTATAAATAAATCATTTTCTAAAATTATCTAAAATAAAATAATTATTAAAATAATCTGAAATAAATTATATAATAAATTATAAATAAATTATAAATAAATTATATATTAATTATATTACTTAATTATAAAAGATATATTTTTATATGTTATCTGATGAAAGACTTCAACACAAAAATTGAGTTTTAAATAACATATTTATTCACACGAAAGTAATTTGCTGTAACATATAAATTATCAACAAATTTATATTAGATTAAATCTTACATTAATATGAAATATATTTTATATAAGAGAGAACACTATATACATTACACACACGCGTACACATACACTCACATACACACACACACACATATATATATATGCATATAAATAACCATAATTACAAAATAAACGCATATATATATTTTGAATAATATATAGATTTATTATTTGCAAACAATTTTTTTCAAAATAACAACTATATTTATAAGTTTAACTTTATTAATTATATATATTCTAAAAGTTTAAAGTAATTAAAATAATTTTTTTGTTAAAATAATGAAAAAAATCATTTTCTAATTTTCATATGTTATGGTTAATTAAAATATGACATGAAATAATATCACTAATACTATTTCTCATGTGTTTGCACTTTTATAACAATATATATATGTACATTAAATATACATCAATGTTCATAACTTCCTTTAAACTTATCACACACATTCACTTTGTAACAAATGATATTTTTTAAGTTAATCTTGTTTGAAATTCTGAGATAATTATATCAAGATTTTAATTCTATTTGCCTTTTTTCTATGATCATAAATTTTATATATCTTTTTTAAAAGTATTTATAACATTGATACTTTGAGTAAAATTTTAATAACGATAATTCGATACTTTTTATTTTTGATATTTTAATATTAATTTTATTAATTTTTATAATTGTAAGCAGCTAACAATATTTTAAAATATGTTTTTAAATTAAAAGAGGATAAGAATATAAAGTTATTTCGAAACATGTAGATTTTTATGTAATTTTTTATTTGTACGTTATTAAATATTCGATGATTTTTAAATTATGTCATTATATCACGTATTTTTTATTTGTCTGTAATATCTGCATAAAATATTATTTATCTGAAAACAAAAACAACTTTTGTGATAAAATATTTATTATATATTTTTATTTTATCTCAAATACTCACATATATTTGTCTGAGCAAAACACATTTACAGATTATTTCCTGTGAGTTTATAATCATAAATTAAAGTATCAATTTTGCAATATTGCAATACAAAATTGTTGAATATCATTTATTTGTAATGCCTCTAATTGCTTCTTGGATGGATAAATAATTCATTTTATTTGCAAAGATGGACAATTTCTAATCGAGTTGTTTATGAATGTTCTGGACAACGCGTATGTTGAATACGTGGAACATTTTTTATAGGATTTGTTGTTTCACAAACATGTACAACTATGCCAGGTTGTCCTGAACCTCCAGGATGTAATTCATGACTACCTCCTATAAAAATTAAAATTATTTATGTAGTTGATATATATATATATATATATAGAGAAGAATATATATTAAATTATTTAAATAATAAAACCTGCAGATAAATTTGCTATAGCTGCTAATAAGTCATGATTGACTAAAGGTTCATTTTCTTCTCTGGGCTCCCATCCAATAGGTGGTGAAGCAGGTGGTGAAATTAGGAACTGTTTAGTAAGTGCTGGTGGTTGAAGATGTTGATCTTCTACATCTATAAAATATATTATTTTTATAATCTATAAAATTGTTTTTATAATATATAAATCATTAATATACAAACCTATTGGGGTAACAGGTTGTGCAAAATAACAATTGATATTAGTTTCACCAAAATGAGTTTGATGTAATTGTATCCTAGCATTTGCTGCTGCATTTGGAGAACTATAATTCACTCTCATTCTTCTAAAAGATCTAAAATATTGAAATGTAGCATCTTTCCCAAACTGCTTGAAAAGATCCTGTATTTCATGCTATAGATATAAAACAAATATTTATCAAAATGTATGTTTATTACATTAAATTTTATTATAAATTTTTATTACCTTTAATTCATCACTTTTAAAAACTCTGGGGTCTACATTAGTTACAATGACTGATGTTGGTAAATCTTCATCACGTACTAAATCTTCAATAGATCTTGTATCAGAACGACTTTTCTCTATGTCAAATTCTAATTCTAATTGTTGATAATTAGGATGTAAATTTGGTAACCCATCAACTTCATTTATTATTATATTTTCTGATTCTTCTAATTCTTCATCTTCCACTATATCAGAACCATGTTTTTTCTCCATATTTATTTGATGCTATATACAAAAAATATTACACATTAATATGTATATTAATATATGAATTAGATATATAAATTAATATTTTTAATATAAAAATTAACTTGAGAATATCAATTGTGAAAAAATATGAATAATTTAAATAATTTATTTTTTTTTTATGAATATTTTAGTTGAGAATTTTATTATGAATATGATTTTATACATCAAATTATAATATAAATTAAATGTATATCATTTTTTTTATAATTATTTTCATATTGATTAATTATTCTTAACTTACTAATAAAATTTATTAATAAAATTAATAAAATAGTTGTTATCTATTTATAATATTAATAAAACTCATAGTATGATATATTTTTTCAAATATTAAACTTCTTTTATTCAATCATTCGTGAACTAAAAACAATGAGAATGTATATTCTATTTCGAAAATTATATATTTTTTATGAATTATGAATTTATTTGCAATTTATATTACTATTAACAACAGATTATTACATCAACATAATGTCTAAAAGACAAAGTAATTAATCAGTTGACAGAATAGGTAATACTTACTTGTTTTCTTTGATTAAATCGAATGTATGTCTCCTTAATATTTATCTCTTTATTAGAGTGAGAATAAATTGTTTACTTATTAGTTTATTTATTTTTTTTATTTCATTTAGATATAAAAATCTTTCATTGTATTAATGTTGTTATTAATCATTTATACAACTTTCGATATGTTACATATTGTATTCATTATTTTATTATTATCGTAATATAATCTTTTATAATCGTAGACTAAGAACTAGACTAGAAAGATAAGCAAATTAATATAGATAAACTTTTTTCAATAAAATCACTTATTATTGTTGTATTATTTATTACGCGTAATAAATAAAAACGAATAAAAATCTATATTATTTAAAATATTTGTTTTTTGAAATTAAGAAATTTAAAAACAGTATTTGTTTTCACTAGAATAAGAATATTTGAAAATTTGTCTTATATCAATCTTCTTATCGAGTTACCTTTCTATATACTTATATAAAATATATAAGTATTTATGCATGCATATATGCATTATATATATATATATATATGTATTTGTACTTATGTATATCATATAGTCGTAAATAACAGTGAGCAACAAATAACAATGTCGACGATGGAAGGTTCACTTAGCAAATGGACAAATGTTGTAAATGGATGGCAATACCGCTGGTTTGTTTTAGACGATAATGCTGGTCTTTTATCATATTATACAGTAAGAATTTTTGAATATTATAATTTTTGTTCTTGAATATTCACTTTTGTTAATTAATAGGTTACATTCTATTTTCTTTTAAAATATTTATGTGATATTTAATTTAAAATTATAATTTAATATCAATTATTATATTTATCAAATTTTTTTAGATCTATTTACCAATTATTTTTAAAAGATTATTTGTAGTTTTTTAAATATCTTATTTGCCATTGTCAACTGATTTCTAAATATCTTATTCTCATTATACTTAATAAAATATTCAATTCAATCAAATCAATATTAAATGATAAAAATAAATCAAATTTAAAAAAATTATTATTAATATTTTTGTATTATACTCATTATAATTTAATTATCAATAATTCATATTTTATAAAAAAATCTATTTTATTAATATTAATATTTTCATTATATTGTTTTAAAAAATATAAATATTTTTAATTATAAATATTAATAATGCTTGCTCTAAAATTTCTATTAATATTATATTTTAAATGTGCTAATTTCTTTATTATTTTTTAATTATATTTTAGAGTAAGGAAAAAATGATGAGAGGAGCCCGTAGAGGATGTGTACGTTTAAGAGGTGCTATTATAGGTATTGATGATGAAGATGATAGCACATTTACAATTACAACATCATCATATAAAGATGATCCAAAAACATTTCATTTTCAAACAAGAAATGCAGAAGAACGTGAACGTTGGATTCGTGCATTAGAAGATACTATATTACGTCATTCACATGCTGTATGATTATTTAAATGTTATGAACAATAAGAATAAATATATTTTAATACTTAAACAAAATTTATATTATTTCAGAGATGGGATCCTAAAAAATCACCACCAAAACAAGATTTTGATCGCAAAGTAGCTGAAGCAGATGCTTATCTTCAATTGTTAATTGATCAAATAAAATTAATTGAAATAAAACAAAGATCTGTTGCTGTAGAAGATGAAGAAAAGCAACAAAAATATGTAGCAATTTTAACTCAAGCCAATGCAATGCTTAATTCTGTTAAACATACAATTGTTCAGTTACAAATTGCAAAGGTAAATATTTATAATGTGGAACATATTTATTTTATTTAAAATTTATATATCTAATATAATTAGTTATAATAAGTACAATATTTTTAGAATACAGCTATACCTGTAAATGGAATATATAGAGGACCCACTGATTCAATACATGTTTCATCTTCTTTATCTCATGGTATGTACTTAAATATATTTATAAAATATGTTAGTAATTGAAAATATATAATACAATAAATTATAGTTGCTGTCAGAGAACCAGAAGCAACTGTACAGACTGGCATTGAATTAGGTTCTGAATGTGTAGAACTAAGATTATCTACATTGCCAAATGGTAATTTGTTTTCCTTTATTTATATTAAATTAAGAAAAAATATTAAATTAAATATTAAATTACAATATTTCATAAAGAATAAATTGAATAAATAAATTAAAATTAAGATGTATATTTTTTATTGATTTTTATTTGTAAAGCTGTTGTGGATAGAGATCTTCCTGTACCTCAATTCTCTTATTCATCTTCGGATGAAGACGAAGATTATTATGATGCAGCAGATGAAATATCACCTCCTTCTGCAATACAAAATCATATCAGTATGTAAGTATTTATTTTTAATAGAATTCTTAAATTTTTAACCCATTAACGCCCATTTTAAATTTACAATTATTATAATAATATTTGTTATAAAATTTTATTAAAATAGTCTTAAAAAAAGACATATACTTAAAAATAACTCTATTATATGCGTTTTTAAAAACTTTTTAAAAAAAAAGATATATTTTCTCGAGTACAATGTTTTTTCTACAAACATAATTTGATTTCATTAAATAGATTGTGTAATTACATTTGAAAGCATTCTTTAAATAATTAGTATCAATCACTCATTAATCTGTAACATTACATTATTTATAATAAAATAAATGGATGTTCAAATATTGATGTATTTATCAATAATGATTTCAACAAAATTGATTTAAAATTTTATTTATTTAAAATTATACATATATACATAATTATACATAAGTTTATATATATATATATATACATATATAAGTTAAACTTTTGAATGTTTACATTGTCAAAATAACAAGTGAAAAAACAATTCAAAATGCAACATCTTGAAATTTCCTCGGCAGATGACAGCACCAGTTAAAATATCGGATATAGTTCTTTGAGTACAGCGGGCGTTAATGGGTTAATATAAAATTAAAGAAATGCATTTTGCAATAATTAAACGATTCAGTAGAAGACGAGATAGTGAACGTTCGCAATCACACGTGGATGTATTAAATGAAAATCGGAAACAACCTCCATTACCCCCTACGAAAGGTGATGGATCAGTTGATTATGATGGTAAGAATTAATTTATATGAAATGATATTTTACTTTATATAATAATTACATTTAATATATTAAAAATATATATTAAATTAAAATTTTAATATACAAAAATATGATATATTTATTGAATAATTTAAATAATAAGCTAATTATCATAATCTTATTATGATAAAATATTATCATAATTATGACAAAATATATTATTCTTGAGTTTATAATACAAATAATACAAATAGTATAATTATTTAGTTATAATTATAATACAAATAGTAATCCATTAATGCTTATTTTACAAATCTAAAATTATTATGATTTAAATTTGGAATTAATGCAAATTTTCATTGAAAAGATACACAAATTTAAAAATAATTATTATGTGTTTATTTTTTATTATTAAAAAAAGTTTTAAGTTTAATAATATAGATGTGATATAGATGTGATATAGATAAACTTTAGAATGAGAACTCTTCTTTGAGAAGAGTTTTTTCAAAGTAATAATTTTTTTCATTAAAAAGTAGATTAAGCGATTGTAATTAAAAATATTCTTTAAACAATAATTATCAATCGCTTATAGTTCGTAATATTGCATTATTCATAATAAAATAAATAAATGTATGATATCTTTTATCAGCAATGATTTTGACAAAATTGATATTTTAAATTATATTTAAACTATATACATATATCAATAATTAATTTTTGAATATTATGCATTGTCAAAGTAACAAAAATAATTCAAAACACAAAACATTTGAACAAAACATAATTTCAACATATGATAATAGCAATTAAAATATTTTCTTTGAATACACTTACACATGGATTGATATTATAGTTAATTATTAGTAATTAAAATTAAAAATAAATAAAAATTATTTTTTCATTATTTGTTTAACTTTAATTAACATTATTACTTAAAAATTATTATTATTATAATTAAAATTATTATAAAATTTTGTTACAGCTCTTTATGAAGAAGAAAGTGAAACAGAAAGTAAGAAATCATTTATTATTAATAAAATTATAAATTATCTACATAAGATGTAATTCTTATCTTTATATTGGTTTTTAGTGGATTCTATGGAATCCCATGGATCTGTTGTAACTCATCTTTTATCTCAAGTAAAAATTGGTATGGATTTAACAAAAGTAGCATTACCTACATTTATCTTAGAGCGCAGATCACTTCTTGAAATGTATGCAGACTATTTTACTCATCCAGATCAGTTTGTAAGGTATATTTTATAAAATAAATATTTAGTAAAAATTTTTTACAAATTTATTGAAACTTTTAATATATTACAATATTTTACAATATTTTACAATATTTTATGTTTTAGCATAGCAGATATGCCTACTCCTAAAGATAGGATGGTTCAAGTAGTTCGTTGGTACTTATGCAGTTTCCATGCAGGTCGTAAGTCAGGAGTGGCTAAAAAACCATATAATCCAATATTAGGTGAAATTTTTAGATGTTATTGGGATATTTCTAATGATACTATGGATAGTTCTAATGATACAAAACTAGTTGTTGGAGGTCCTGTACCTTGGTGCAAAGAAAATCAGCTTTCATTTATTGCTGAACAAGTATCTCATCATCCTCCTAGTAAGTTTTGTTTGTTTATTAGAATCTTAATAAATTTTTTTTTATAAGAAATTAATATAACTTTTATTATAGTAAGTGCATTTTATGCTGAGCATTATGCAAAAAAGATTAGTTTTGGAGCACATGTATGGACAAAAAGTAAATTTCTTGGATTAAGTATAGGAGTACATAATGTTGGAAAGGGTTGGGTAAATGTTTTACAACATGGAGAAGAATATGTATTAACTTTTCCAAATGGTTATGGTAGATCTATCCTTACTGTACCATGGATAGAATTAGGAGGAACTGCGACTATTCATTGTACACAAACTGGTTTTCATGCTACTGTAGAATTTTTGACAAAACCTTTTTATGGTGGTAAACGTAATCGTATTTCATGTCAAATTACACAACCAGGAGATAAAAAGCCATTTGTTGTTATAAATGGAGAATGGAGTGGTTCAATGGAAGCAAAATGGGCTGATGGAGTAAATATAAAAGATAGTTATAAAAAATATCGATCTTTTATTTTATCTCATTTTGTTTTATAAATTCAATTTTTGCAGAGAACTGAAATATTTGCAGATGTTAAAGAACTTCATACTCAAAAAAAATTAGTAAAACTAATTTGTGAACAAGAAGAACATGAATCACGGAAAGTTTGGCGAGATGTAACTGTTGGATTAAAAATTAACGATATGGAAAAAGCAACAGCAGCTAAGTGTACAATTGAACAAAAACAACGTGATGAAGCACGTATTAGAAAAGAAAATAACATTAATTGGCAAACTAAGGTATATTTTTTTTTTCAAATTATATATATATATTTTTTCTTATCTTAAATAATTATATAAAATTTTATTTGTCAACAGTTATTCAAAGAAACCAAAGATGGTTGGATTTATATACAACCTCTTGCAGATAGATTATATTTTTGTTCCAATCAAATTGCTACAGCATAGGACCTGCATTATGATTTGCTGCGATTTTAAATATTGCACAGTACTAGAAATTTAAGGCCTAATATATATAATAATACATATGATTAATATTCATCATTTTTAAATTTAATGACCTTGTTATAGAGAAGAACAAAACTAAAAGGATATTATAAATTTCTCTTTAAAAAATTTTTTTTTATAAGCCTGATTAAGTACAATAGCAAATATTAAAATGCTATACAATATTAATATTTCATTAAAGGTATGTAGATATTTTCATAGCAGGCAAATTATTTTTTATAATATATTAACCATCAACAGCTATTGCATTAAACAAAAGATATTCGCATAGTATTATACTATGTATTATATGTCAACATAAACATATAAGCTTATGTATTGTTAAAAAAATATATATAGCTATAAAAATAATATTCCTGATGATGATTTACAGTTTCCGTAACAAAAATTGAAAAACAGTATAATATAATATAATATAATATAAATAAGAAAATTTAATTAAATAATGATAGAGTAAATGCTATTTCTGATAATACTTTTCATAGTATATTTTTTCTAGGTATCATTAATGATTAAATATAATTACATAAAGACTTTTTTTTATTCCATAATTATATGTATATTTGAACATTTAACTTCGAATATTTTTAAATAATCATTTTATAATATATAAAACTTAATTAATAAATATAAAAATTGGATAATTGTATTCATAATTGTAAAAATAATATATAATGTAGATTTTTTTTATATTTATGTATATAATTGTTTATTTTTAATTTTCATTGAATATAAATTCATAGCATTTACATGCTGTAAATACTTATAAATATTTTTCATATTTTTTTTATTTTATTTTATTTTTTTTTAATTAACCACAGAGTATTAATATTAGAATATCTCAAAGAGATTAATTTTATTTAATTAAGTTATTATATTTAAATATTTATATTAATATAAATAAAATCATAATTTATAATTCTAATTTTTACTATAATAATAATTTTAACTTTGCTAATCACAATTAGCAAATATATGAATAAATATATGAATCAACATTGTAAAATATTCCTATTCAATATAATATGTAATATACAAATAAATATGTAAATTTTTGATAAAATAAAGCTTTATTCATGCATCAAAATAATACATGCATATTTAGTATAAAATTTTTTACATAGAAATGAATTAAAAATATACAAAGATTATACAAATATTAGAATTTTCAATATTTTAAAAATATAAAAAATATAAAAAATATGATTAACTATTGTTTATAGAATTTTCTAAATATATATGTCCAATATAGCAATCAATAGCAACCCTATGAAGTTGTGGAAATCGTTTTGTTGATGTTAATAAATGTTTCAAACCTGCTTTTATTACTAAAAAACTTACTTCACAATATGATTTATTTATAGAATTAGAAGTATTTTTATTTGTCTCATATTTATATAATACTTTTACAACTGATACTTTTTGCAAATTTATAACATTATTATACAAAATTTCCTTAGGTTCAATCATTAAATTTAAATGCCAATCCATTGGTTTTAAAATGAGAGAGTGAGTTTCTTTTCCCATAAAACATTGCAAAATTATTTCTTCACCAAAAATACCAGTCATTGAAGTTTTAATAGCAAGCAAAAAATCATTAAAGGGATCTGTTGCATTTTTTATTTCTGAATTATTTAATAAATTATAATCCACAGCACAACTCCATAATTTAAATGAAGTATCGGTATGAATTTTTCCTATATATTGTAAACATCTATTACAAATCACAGCATTTTCTTTTATTTTTAAATGATGATTAAACAAACTTGTATGAATGATAAAAAATAATGATCCATAAAAGATATCAGATTGTAATGGAATTAAATTATGTATAATATTTTTATGATTATGTTTACAACAAAACCATTCATCTGGATCATAATTCATATTTGGCACAGGCAAAATTCTTTTAATATGTATATCTTTAGAAAGAATATTTTTGCAGCAACTACACATTATATTACACTTGTTTGCATTAAATAATTCAGTATTTTTTACAGAATTTTTTAAAAAATTGTTATTTATTGTTGTATTGGTAATTATTTGTGTTTTGGAAGATCCAAGAATAGGATCAGATACAATTTGAGCTCGAAAACAAATCCAATTCTTTGTTATGTTTAAAGTTGATAATGAATCTGGTATTAATTTTACAAATTTTGTTAAAAAAGTTACTGTATTATTTTCTATTGTTATTTCTATACTTTCCTTTGAAAGTTTTATTTTAATTTCTGTTAAATTTACTTTTTTATTTAAATGAATAAAAGCATTACATATTTGAAGTCTGGGTCTTAACTCTAATGTTATGGATTTTATCATTTTGAAAAAATATTAATTTAAAAAAATTAAATTATTTTTTATGATAAATATGATTAATTTCTTTTTCACATTGTTTTAAATTTAATCCAATATATGAATTGAATTTTATTACATAACTTTATATACTTTATATATATATAATTCTCTTTTCTTCAATACTACAAAAAAATAAATGAAAAAATCATATTTTACATTCAAAAATAAATTTTTATCTTGATTCATATAATTTATATAAATTGAAATATAAAAAATTTGAATAAATTTACCTTAAAAATATTTGATGATGAATTTTTCCAATGTACTGGTAAGTTAAATAAA
>NW_006263611.1:298771-306222 GCF_000469605.1 Apis dorsata | reverse complement strand
TTTTCAAATTTTTTCTTTTTTTTATCTGAAAACAAATATTTATAAATATTATATTATATAAAAATTTATAGATTTTGTATAATTTACTAAATTATTAATTTATTTACCAGAGAAAAATCTATAATTATGATATATAGATCAAAATTCGATTTAATATTTTTATATATTCTAAACAAATAAATAAATAATTATAATTTATAATATATTATAATTTTACTTTATATATCACATATCAATTATTATACTTTTCCTGATAATTAATAAATCTAATAATACATTACTCATTGAAATATCGTTAATTATATACTGTATTTTATATAGGAAAAATCACAGATAAAATATAAAATAGACCTAACTTTCACTATATTTTTTATGTCGTGCTTTGAGGAAATGAAATCTCTAAAATTCACCATCGTTTTAATATCATTTTCAATATTATCGAACGGTTTAAAATAAAATAGCAGTATTGATAATAGCTGAAATTGAAATTAAATTTTAATATAAAATTAAAAATAAGAAATAGAATAAATATTTTGTAAAAGTATATGAAGTACTGCATTTTATATATAATTATATTTATATAAGCTTATATAAATTATTATGAAAAAATTTATGATTATCTAAATATATCGTAAAATTGAAAATGCAATATATTTTATTATTTTAAAAAGATTAAAACATATTATAGTTTTAAAAAAGAAAAAATGAATATGAATATTCAATTAATATCGTTTGTCATCATGCATCAAAAATAAGAAAAATAATTAGTATAAGAAGAACAAAGATAGGTTAAAAATTGAAAAATCAACGACAATTTCAAAATGTTGCAAATAAAACATATGTATATAAAGAAAACAAATAATGAGATAAAGACAACATAGAAAATGATTATTTTCATATTTCTTGAATATTTAAAACATCTTTTGAAAAACAATTAAAAAATTATATTAATTTTCAATTCTTATTTTACTTTATTCTGTCTTTGAAAAAATATCTTTGGTATTCAAAAGATAATACTAACAATTAATTCCTATCTCTCTTTTCCACATTATTTGCTCTATATGTTTATATATATTTTATCTGTGGCACTCTGGAAATGGCGCTAAATCTCTAATTTTTAATAATATCTCTGTTTTTCCATTATTTGCTTTCTTTATTTTTAATTTATTACCATCGTAGCATAATTTCATCTTTTATTTAATTATATTTTCTTGAAAAAATAAAACGAAAATTTGGTCAAAAGTTTCTATTTCAGAATTTTTAGAAAAATTTTATATACTATTATTGAATTATATTCTCCTGATACAAATTGATTAAAAATTGATAATATTAAAAAAATATAATTCAATAAAGATAAAAAATATGCGAAATTTTTTCAAAAAAAAAAGAAATTTATATATTTATGTAAAATACTGTGAAATAGTTTTGCATATTTATCTATAACACTTTTTTGGTATTTTTAATTTTTTTGGATTTTAGTTTTTTCAGTTTAATTCTAGAGTTAATTAGGTTATATACTTCTTAAAATGCTGAAATTGACCATTAACTGAAATTGATATATCTCGATATTTTCTATAAAAAAATATTGATCAAGTATAAATCATGTAAATCGAAAAATTGTTAGTGTAGAAGAATATAATTATTTCTAAAAAAAATAATAAAGAGATTATGTTATATATGATTTCTTTATATTTGCTGCAAGATTATTTTATTTTTCTGTTTAAGAAATTCATATAATATTTTATATAGTATATCTGTTTACTATTGATAGCAATTAAATTAAAGATTTATGAATTTATCAAATATATTTTTTTAAAAACTGTTAATTTTTTGTAATTGAATTGAATTTAATATCTGCATCAGACAAATTTTTATATTTCTATAACGAAATCAGATTTTTATATCTAAATTTTATATCTAAATAAGAAAGTCATTAATTTTTCTTTTTAAAAATATATATTATTATATAATAGCTAATTAATCAATGATCATTTTAAAATATTTTATATTAATTATATTATTTTTTAATAATAATTATCATTAAAAAAATTCAAAAAATTTCATTAATTTGAATCTTTCTTTCTTATTACTATTTCAACAAATAATCTTAGATAATTGATTTTACAGATTTTTATTATTTTAAGATATAAATTATCTATTTGATCTGCTATATTATTTATAATTTTTGACAGAATTCCGTTATAATCAGATTGTTATTGCATTCTTGATAATTTATGAATGACATGAAAATAGTAGTGAAGAACTCCAGAAATTTGAACACAAAAATAGAAATATTTTAGTATAAAATAATTTATTATAAAATAATTTTTTGTATTTCAGAACATGTAATGTTTTGAAATAAATATTAGAATCTATTTTATTCCATTTTCTGTATAATACATTGTGATAGTGCCTCTGTCGGGAAAAATTTTAATTATAAAATAACCTAACAAAATTTATAAACAAGTATAAACATAAAAACATTGAAATATGATTATTTTTTCAAGATATTTATGTGATAAAATATGGCGAAAATTAACCTTTATAAAAGTATTAGGTATTTCCTATTATTATATTTTTAATCTTTTATTTATTATTATATTATTATTAATATAATTGTATTAACATTTTCAGATAAAGAATTTAAAGTTTTTTCAACTTTGAGACAAAAAACTCAATTAGAAGATAATAATAATTCTAAAATGGAAAATAATAAGTTAAATGATTCTCTATCTTTTGTAAATTATAGATTTATTTATCCTGAATTTTTACCAGATCCTAATCCATTATATCGTAACAGTATAAGAGAAAAATTAGAACGTATGGACATGTTGAGTAGAAGATCAGTTTTGAGTATTCCTGAATTTTATGTTGGTTCAATATTAGCAGTAACTTATTCTGATTTACATGCAAGTGAAAAAATAAATAGATTTGTTGGTATATGTATATTAAGGAAAGGTAGTGGATTAAGATCTTCATTTCTTTTAAGAAATGTTGTTAATGGAGAAGGTGTAGAAGTATCCTACGATTTATATGATCCTGCTATTCAAAAAATTGATTGTTTGAAGTAAATATAATTATTATATTATATTATAAATTAATTAAATGTAATTAAAATGTAATTTATTATAAATTTTTTTTATTTATAGATTGGAAAAAAGATTAGATGATGAATTACTTTATCTTAGAGATGCACCACTAGAATATAGTACATTTCCTTTTGATATGGAAATGGAATCAACATTTTCAAAATCTGTTCCAATTAATAAAATTAAAATTCCTCTTAATCCATTACCTTGGTCAGAGAAATGGGAACGTAAAAATCTAAAAGGAGTTAGAGATTTGATTGTTAATGAAAAACGCAGGAAAAAAGCAGAAGCTCATTTTAAACCATGGGAGAAATATGATTTGATGAAAACTTATAGGTGAAATTTGATAAATAAGTAATTATTTATTATTTTGAAGAAAATAAATATAAATATGTATTTTTATATTTTAATAGGGAAACTATTCCAGAAGAGGAACAAATTGAAATATTTTCAGATGTATATACAGAACTTCGTCACTTAGAAGTACAGAAGAGTATATTAAAACGCAAATATATATTAAAAAGACAAAAATGAACTACATAAATCTTTTTAAAATTATGAATAATATTTTTTCCAATTAAATATTATCTGTATATTAAAAAATGATATAATGTACATATTTTTCTTACATGATTTCTAATTATTTTGTAAAAATATAGATATACATATATAATTTATAAATATACGTATTGCCCATTTTCTTATAATAATAATTCATTTGGATATGTTTTAAACTGAGAGTTTTAAAAAAAATTATTAATAATACATTTTTTGTTTTATTAGGAAGTGAAAAATATACAATAGAAATTATAAAATTTGAAATGACTACACATCATCTTCGAACATTCTTATCTGATGTATAAGGAAACAATTATTTTTTGCATATTATTCGAATTAATTGAGAAAAGATAAATATACAAACGTAAAATTAGCTAGTTAACAATGCTACATTGATTTCTTTAACCATTTTAATACGATATAACATTTTTATGAGATGTTCCTTAGCCAATGGAGATGTTGAATACCATACTGGACTATCCGGTACACAACTTCTTTCTGGCAGTAAATAGAACACATCATTCCGTGTTTTAACACTCTCTGGACTAAAATACAATTGAATTAATATAATTATTACATTTATTTGAAATTTTTTTTCATAAAATAAAAATAAATAAACGTACCATTTAGACAAGTAAAATTCGTATAATTTAACTGGACACCTTAATGGATTTTCTTCATTTTCTTGTTGTTCATATACTTTTTTTTTACGTGAATTATTTCCTATAAAAAATATAATTTTATTATTTTTTTAAATATAGAAATTATTTAATACTTACCTAATGCTGATTGTGGTGGATAAAAACGAAGAAGAACATTTCTAGATCCTGGAACTTTTCCTGTTGTAGCAGGTTGTGCAGCAGGATTACGTTTCCAATGTTTCATAATGTGAGAAAATGATAATTGCATATGTTCTTCTACTGTCTGAATAATATCAAATTTTAATCATTTTAATATATAAATGTTAATATAAATATAATAAATCAAATAATATATACATACTACAAGATTAAAATGTTTAGTGTTAAAAAACATTAAAGTACTTAAAAGGACATGAGGGGAATGAGCACCTAATTGCTTACATTCCCATAAATGTTCTTCTTCGACCCTTGTAACAATGTATTCTACAAAAAATTTTATTAATAATATAATATAATTTATAATTTTTATAATTTTAATTAATTTTAAAAACAAAAAATAACTTACGTGCATCATTATAAAGAACAGAAAATTTTTTTGCAACTTCGTTTAAACAATCTGTAAATCTTTCATAATATGAATCCGTAAAAATATTGTCTATTCTGTTATTTTCAAATAAATACTGTTGAATTCCTGTAATATAAAACAATTTTAAATAATTAAAAATTTCTTTCAATTAATAACAATAATAATATAATTGCTTATTTTACCTAAACAAAGATAATATATTGTATCTGGAGCATATTCTGCTCCATTTGGTTTTCTAACTTCTTTCACAAAAAGACATAATGAATAATTTAATTCATCAGCTGTGAGTTGCAAAAGATCTGTTTTAAATAACTTCATTTTTCTCATTGGTGTACTTTGTTTTTCTAATTCAGTATTTTTTGCTACTACCTATTTTAAAGAGAATAAATGATTTTTAATCTTTATTAATTCTTAATTAAAATTAAATATATATTTAAATTACCCATTGCCTCCAAGCATTTACTCCGAACGTATATTTGAGTGCCATATTAGCATCTGGTTTTTCTATGGGTTCTATAATTCTTGGTTGAGGTGGAGGTTGAGGTTCAGGAGGTGGCATCAAAGGCATATCATTTGTACTAGATACACGTCTTCCTCGTTTATTCGGCGTAGATCGCGGTTTATATGGAACCATTCGTTTTCTTCCTCGAGTAGCAACAATGAGTCGTTCTGATTGAACTAAATGTTAAATAAATTTTTAATTATTATTTATTTTTCTATCGTTATTTTTTTTCTTTATATTATTTATTTTCATTACCATCATTTTCTATAGATGCATCAGATTGTGTCTGTGCTTGTGTAGCAGTGATAGTGTTTGGAGTTAAAGCAGCTTCTAAATCAACAGCTGGTTCATCCAATTCTCCAGTTGCCATTTTTAAAGCCATTTGTAACATATCATCACCAAATGTGTTACTAGAATCAACAGCTTCTGGACTAAAACCTCCACTATGTGAATGATCTCGATCACCAGTATCTTCATCTCTATAAAAATAAAAAAAAAAAAAGAAAAACAAAAAAAAAAATTTAATAAAAAATTTTAATTAAAATTACCTATCATCTGTAGAATCTGAATCAGTCTCATTAGTTTTTTTTTCTGTTGCAACCATTTCTGCCATCATAAGAAGTTCAGCTTCAAAAGGATCTGCTGGTATTTTTTCTTGTATTCTTTTGATTTCTTTAAATATTCCCTTAGCACTATTTCTCGTTGTAGGTATAAAAATAGGAACAGGAATCGGTAATGGAAAAGGTAATGGAATTGGAAAAGGCATAGTATACATATGCATTGGAAATGGAACATAAATTGGAACCGGTATCGGTACAACTGCCTGTTGAATTCCATCCGTTTGTGTAGCTTTTGTACAAGGATGTGGACGTACTGAAACTCCTTTTGTGTGCATTACAGGTTTACACTGAGTTGTTTTATTATGAATTTGAACTGGACTTGGTGGTCTTGTTATAATATGCTGTTTATAAATTACTTGTGGTGTCTGATTTTGACTAATAGCAACTGAAGGTACTAACATATTATTTACATTATTTTGTTGTGAAGTTGGACTGGATTGACCGTTTCCAATTGTAGCTAAACTTGTAACTGAAGAAATTACTGGCATATTCTTTTTGTTTTGTATATCATTAACTTTTTGATTATTAGAATTTGTGCTTCTTTGAGGTAATGTTCTTTTAGGCATACCGGTAGGTACAGGATCGTCACCTGTCGGTATTGTAATTGGAGATTTAGTATATTGAGCTTGAAAATTCATTACACAATGATATGAACAGAAATTTCGTATCGTCGCATCTGACATTGTTAAATGATATTGTGCTTGGGAAAATTCTTTGCAAAAATCACAATTGATTCGTTTTGCAGAAACTGCATTAATAGAAACCTATATAAAATTAAAAATAAATATAATTAATTTTATACATTATATAATATAAAAAATATATATTTATTTTATACCTGATATAATGTTAAACAATTTAAACTGCACATCATCATTACTTGTCCTGTTTTTAATTCTTTTTTGATCATATCAAAATTATATTTTTTTACTTTGCACCAATTACATGGAACAATTTTCCTATTAGTAATAATAAATATATTTAAACAAGTTTTAGAACAAAACATATGAGCCTCATTCTCATAAAAAACAACAGAACTTTTTTTATTAGGTAATTCAAAAAATTTTTTGCAAGTGGAACATTGATCAGGGTCAACCTTTTTTACAAATTTGAATGCTGCAAAACATGGTTCACTACATATAGCTACTGGATCAGATCTATCTATTTGAACTTCACAATGAACAATTTTTTCCTGTTATAAAAAATATAACTGTTTTTTAGAAGGTTTCTTCTATTGGACATGTATTAAAAATATAAATATAAAAAAAAGAAATGATTTCTTACTTCTTGACAAACACTGCAACATTTTTTTTCCATATTTGGAGGTTCAATAGAACTCATTTTTGAATATTTTTCCATGCAATCTTGCGTACAAAAATCTTTAAATTGGCCTTTATCACCAACTGGTGCAAGAAAACCTTCTGTACTAGAACTTATATCTTTTTGACAATAACT